>NC_068312.1:837070-1034570 GCF_025860055.1 Xyrauchen texanus
TTTTTTTGTAATTATGGTATTCAATAAGTCCCTGTCAAGCTATCTAACTTTCACTAACAAGTTCTTTTGGCATGGACTTTTGGCACTAAACTTTTCTCCTCATCTGTGTTACATATGGAACAATAGGAACATTCTATTTAAGAATAAATCTTTGTTCTATAATTACTGGTTCAGTAATGGAATATTTCATGGTAGACAGCTCTTTATTAACGAAGGTTTGCGTTTTAGGTATACTGAATTTATTTCAGAATATAACAGTTATGGATGCTATTCCATCTGGCTTACACATGATTTTCAAAAATAATACACACTCTTATGGGTTCATTACCCTCTCCTGAACCTGTAAGCACACCTATTGGTGAGATATGTTTCTCTGAAAAAAAGGAAGGAATCATAAAATAAGAGCTCTATTCCTTGAGAACATTGTCTCTACACCTCCTATAATCTCATATTGGAATGGACTCTTTGATCATTTAAATTGGAAAAATATATGGTCTATGCAAAAAAGCTTTTTCCTCATAAACAAAGTAAAAGAAATATATTTTTAATTAATTCATAATATTTACCCTGTCAAAAATGTCTTAAAGAAACATTTTAGATCTGATTTTGACACTAATTGCTCTTTTTGTCAGAATGACACTGAAACCTCTCTTCATTTGTTTTGGTCATGCATTTATTCTTTGCAACTTTGGGAAGATGTTAGTTTGTTTATCTAAAAATCGAAGTTTTTCAAAGAATCCTAAAACTGTTATTTTTGAATTTGTTGAAGCAGATCCAAATGCCTGCTTTATAATAAATTTAATTATTTTACTATGTAGATTTTATATTCATAAATGTAAATATTTTTAATTGGAAACTTATTTCTTTGGTATTCTTACAAGAGATAAAACAGTATTTGATTACAAATTCATCTTCACTTAACAAAAAAGCACTCAGATCATGTACAATTTGCAAACATCTACAAACATTTTTATTTAACATGTGTAATTTTCTTTTAATTTAAGTAATTCCCACTTATTTTCTTTTTCTTTCTTGTTTATTATTTTAGTTACTTATTAGTTTTGTTTCTGTTTTGAGTTATGGTGTTGGTAAAGTAGTTTCCTTAACTATTCTTATTGCTGTTATTCTTTATATTTATTGTTGTGTATTAACTTTGTTGTAACACACTGTGAACTGAATGTTCACATTAAGCAATACAAAAAAATAAATAAATAAATAAATATATATATATATATATATTTTACATATATTTTATTTTATCAATTTAATTTGTGCCAGAAGAATCATAAACACGGGACGTGATGGTAAACTGTCCATTGTGCCAATGGATGGTATGCACATGAGGTTTGCCTTGATGTTGAGAGTGGCGTGGGAGCTGTACCTCAGTCATGGGAAAGATGTAAATTTCGGGACACATCATCAGTAATGTACCTTTGAATCAGGGGGTGTTTCGGCCTTTCAACACTAGACACCCTCATCAAAGGTGGCCAGCTACAGGGTGATCAAACCTGAGCTTGTGTCCCATGCCCAATCATGAAAATTAGGACTATGCAAGGCAGGAGGTGTCCTCTTCCCTGAGTCAAGCATAAGGCTGACCGCATACCTTCAGCCTCCTCATGGAGGGTTGTGACCTGGGTCCTCAAGTGGGTTATAGGGTGGGGGGATTAGTGAGTGGGTCATGTTGATGCTCTTTGAGCCCAACAAGGGTCCTTCCTTTTAATCCATATTCACTGGCTGCTTCTTTCGGCCGCTTCAGAGACTGATCTAATTGTTTGTCGCAGAGCCTGTCCACGGATGCCAAGGTCTTTCAGCAGTCTGATGGTAGAAAAAGCCACAAAACCTCTGCATCCCACTTCAACCGGATAGACTTTCAGCTTTCCATCCTCGTTGTTGAGCGTCTGCTGCCAGTTCTATATAGCGCAGTTTCTTGCGTTCATAGGCCTCATCTGTTGAATTCTCCCATGGGACTGTGAGCTCAGTGATGTAAACAGACTTCAATGAAGGGGACCAGAGAACCAAGTCTGGCCTAAGGGTGGTGACTGCAATTTCAGGTGGAAAGATTAGTTGCTGGCCTATATCGACTAGCATCTTCCAGTCCCAGGCCATGGCTAGCTGTCCAGCTTCTGGTTTGGTAGGGGGATGGTTGGGCTTTTCTGTCCCTCTCGGATGAAGGTTGGGGCTGTGATGGACTTGATTGCTCTCAGGGGCAAGGAGTTGGTGGCATTCCTCTGGCTCTCAAGAGCTGCTGCCAGACTCTTGAGGACCTGGTTGTGTCTCCAGGTGTAACGACCTTGTGTGAGGCTGGTCTTACAACCGACCAAGATGTGCTTAAGAGTCAGCTGGAGTTGGGCAGAGGGCACAGGTTGGGTCCTCGCCATACCACTGGTGGAGGTTTTTGGAGATGGGAGCACATCATAGGTGGCTCTGATGATGAAGCTGATGTTGCTTGCCTCTATTTCCCAGAGCTCCCTCCAGCTAAGCTTTCTCCTCTCCAGGCCTTCCCACCTCATCCATTGTCCCTGCTTGGCAAGAGAGACAGCCTTTGCACTTCTTTCCGCCTCCTCCTGACTGGCGCACCTCCTCGACCACCATGTTCCTCCTCTCTGATGTTGAGGCACTACGCCAAGTTGGCTTGTTTGTCGTAAGGCCAAGGCCTCCTCTTCCCAACTGGACGTGCCCTACAATATCGCTGTGCCTCAGGGCTGACGTAGCTTGCTGCACCGCGATCGGATGGTGTACATTTCCGTCCAGTTAACAGAGGTGGAGCGGCATTGCTGATGGTCTGGTCTCTGGAGTCCTTCAAAGTCATCTGGAGTCTCACTTTAGAGCACTTGTACTCTTCGGTGAGGCTTGTGATAGGAAGTTCAAGGACCCCTTTGCCGTAGAGGCTGATGTTAGTCAGACAGCGTGGGACGCTGAGCCATTTCTTCACGTATGAAGTCATGGTTCAGCTCCATCTTCTCCACAGTTGTTATTGGGAGCTCGTAAATAGTGAGTGGCCACATTACCCGAGGGAGAAGTCCAAATTGCAGGCACCAGAGCTTGAGCTTCCCTGGCAGAAGGGAACTGTTGATGTTTTTTAGACTGTTGGTAATGTCCTGCCTTACTTGCTGCACTTGGTCTTTGTCCCTGAGGCTTGCATTGTACCATCTACCCAAGCTTTTGACAGGTTGCTCAGACACTGTTGGTATTGGGTCATCACCAATGCAGAACTTCACATCTTTAAGCTGTCCCTTAACTATTGAGATGCTTCGTGACTTGTTCGGTTTGATTTTCATCCGGGCCCACTTGATGTTCTCCTGCAGTTTTCCAAGTAGCCGCCTGGCACATGCTGCAGTAGTGGTCAGGGTGGTCATGTCATCCATGTATGCTCGGATAGGTGGAAGGCGAATCCCGTTCTTAGTTCAGCTCACCCCCACCACCCATCTTGAGGCCCTGATGATGACCTCCATGGCCATTGTGAAGGCCAGGGGTGAGATTGTACAGCCTGCCATGATGCCTACTTCTACGCACTGCCATGATGTTGTAAAGTCAGCTGTTGTAAAGCACAGTTGCAGGTCTTCGAAGTAGGCTTTTACTAGACTAGTGACGGATGATGGAACATGGAAGAATTTGAAGGATTCCCAGAGGAGGTTATGGGGAACTGATCCAAAGGCATTGGCCAGGTCAAGGAAGATGACATGGATGTCTCTCTTGTCTTTCTTCGCCGCTAGGATTTGGTGCCAGATCACGCTGGTATGCTCCAAGCAACCAGAGAACCCAGGAATGCCGGCCTTCTGTACGGATGTGTCAATGTACTTGTTCTTCTCCAGGTAGGTGGATAACCTCCGTGCTATCACGCTGAAAAAGGTTTTTCCCTCAATGTTGAGAAGGCAGATTGGCCGGAATTGACTAATGTCTGTTGCATCCTTCTCCTTGGGAATCAGCACCCCTCCAGCCCTTCGCCACACCTTAGGTATTATTCCCTTCTGCCACACTATCCTCATGAGCCTCCAAAGATAGCATAGAACATCTGGTGCGTTCTTGTAGAGCTTATACGGTACTCCATTCGGCCCGGGGGCTGATGCTGATCTTGCGTGCCGTACTGTACTCTCTACTTCCTTCCATTTTGGAGGGCCAGTCTCCAGATTGAATTCAGGAGGTTGAATAGGTGGGATGTCATGTGGGATAACTATTTGTTCATGCCTTTTTGGGTCATGGTTGACCTTTTCCAGATGTTCTTCCAGTTCCTGCTTTGGAATTTTCAGGATTCCGCTTTTTTCCTTAGCGAAGAGATCTTTTACGAACTTGAAGCGGTTTTTGTAGAACCTTGTTCTTGTGTGTTCCTTCTTCTTGCGAAGTTTCCTCAGGTTCTCTGCTCTTCGCAAGGTTGCCAACCGACACTTAATGTCCCCCTGGAGTAGCATGAGACCCTCTCTCTCTGCATCAGAGGCCTTCTTCCACTGCTTTCTCAGGTGCCTTCTCTCTCTGACCAGCATTTCTATCTCCTGCTGCCTCCTGGATCTGACTGGTGCTGGTATTGCTTTGTCACTTCTCCTTGTGTTTACTCCAACACTCTTCTCCGTAGTGGTAGATGATGTCACCCATCCTTTCCAGCTTTTTCTCTGCTGTGCCCACTTGTTGCTCCAGGATTTTTGTCAGATCGTTGTTGACTATTTTCCCACTCTCTCTTTTCAACAGCTTTGGGCCACTTCACACTCGGTCTGTGCCCTTTGATCTTTTCCTCCTTGGGAGGTCTCTGTGGTTGAGTGGGTTCCTCCACCGGCATTTCTGTGCTTGTTTTATCATCCTCAGTGACAATGGTGCTGATGCTCTGCGAACTTTGGTTTTTATCCCGTTGCTGTGCTTCAATCGACTGATTTGACTGGTCAATGCGAGGCCATTGTTTCTGCTCTCTCAAGCACCCTCTCTTTCCTTGGTGGGTCCTCAACCCCCTGTCTGATGTTTTTTTTGCCCAGCCACAGGTGCACACTTGAAGAGAGTGTCCAGCTGCTGCTGTGGTTGTCTCATGTGCCGTGTTCTTGCTCATAGTCATGTCTGTTCCTGGGTCTGTAACCATGCTGTCAGTCAATGAGCCATCTTGCGCCCCCGCTCTCGCAGGCTCTGGGGTTATGTTCCTTTGTTCACTTTCTGTAGCATTTGGCGGGTGTCTCCAACAAACTGAAACAGTGTCGGAGACTGCCGCCATGGGTAGCTAGCCCATGACAGCCCCAGTGGGGACTATTCCCTCCAGTCAGCTGTCTCTCCAAGCTGTCACACAGACTTTCCTATGTTGTCAGCTGTCCTTTCACAGCGGTCACTGGACAAGTCCAGATACTCAGAATCATAAACACGGGACGTGATGGTAAACTGTCCATTGTGCCAATGGATGGTATGCACATGAGGTTTGCCTTGATGTTGAGAGTGGCATGGGAGCTGTACCTCAGTCATGGGAAAGATGTAAATTTCGGGACACATCATCAGTAATGTACCTTTGAATCAGGGGGTGTTTCGGCCTTTCAACACTAGACACCCTCATCAAAGGTGGCCAGCTACAGGGTGATCAAACCTGAGCTTGTGTCCCCACATATTAACCTTGAAAAAAAGTTAAAAAAAAATTACAGATTTAAATACAGATTTTCCGCGGAAGTAATGTCTTATCTTTGTGAACTTCTTGAGCCGCACATAACAAATGTGACTCGTCGAAGCCATGCCCTTACTGTACCGCAAATTGGTATGTATTAGCGCTATGCGTTTTTGGCAAGTGGTACATACTTGTATGCGGTCGGTGATGCAGAGAATCTAGGGAAAAACACGGTCTGTCGGACCATTCAGCAAGGTGGTCCTCGCTCTGCAGGGTACATAAATAGCTTCATTGTGTTCCCTGGACATTTATCGACCATGTCCATAAAAGAGGGATTTTATAAAATTGCCGGTAAGATATCTTGATTGGGTGACATCATATGAACAAATTTAACCTTTCACGTTCGTTTTTTTCTTCTGCAAAAAAGCACATTTCATACTTAGAAATATATAATGCAATAGTCTACAGTAGCTGTTAAGAATGATTTTAAATATATATTTTTAATTCCTATGATAGGATTCCCTAGAGTCATAGGAGCAATAGACTGCACACATGTTGCAAGCTCCACAGCTCTAGAACAGGAGGCAGATTATGTGAACAGAAAGTCCTTTCACAGCCATAATGTTCAGGTAATTGAAAAATGTGAAGTTATTTTTATTTGCATTGAGATCAATCTTTAAATAAGTAACTAACAGAAGGGACAATTATTTACTGTACATTTCATCTGCAGATGACTTCATGATCACAAGTTTGGATGCCAAATTGCCTGGCTCAGTGCATGACTCACGAATTTTCCGTGAGTCTATTTTGTGTCAGCGCTTTGAAGAAGGCAAGTTAAAATTGGTACAGTACACTTTAAAGTTTTAATTTGAAAAGCTTACACAATTTTTCCCTTTTCTGTTCTATGACAGGGCTTTTTGATGGCCTGTTGGTAGGAGATCGAGGTTATGCATGCCAGAGGTTTTTGCTAACCCCCTATCCTGACCCTCAGACAGGGCCACAAAACCGCTTCGATGTGGCCCTCAGTAAAACCAGGGTCAAGATCGAGATGACCTTTGGCATCCTAAAGGCACGCTTCAACTGCCTTAGGCGTTTAAGAGTGTCACCAGAGCGGGCATCACAGATAGTGGCTGCATGTGCCATTCTGCACAATATAGCCACTATCAGAAAGGAGCGAGTACCACCACAAAACCAGCTTCTCCCTGATGAAATTGACCCCATCACAATTGACCACCCAGCTGGCGCAGCTGTCAGAGATGCAATCACAACACAATATTTTACTTAATAAAAGCACACTGACACTGCTGATAGGTCTCAAACTGTTTTATTGGTCATGTGGCTAGGGAGGAAAGAGAGAAAGAAAAATGACTTTAATAAACATTCATAGTGTTCATACAGGGTAACTTGGTTAAAAAAAAAAAAAAGTTCACATACTGAGATCTGTTTTTTCCAGCTGTTTGATCTCCAATTTAATTTTTTAATTTGGAGCCTCCTCAGCTCACAGTCCAGCTCCTTCAGTGAACAGTCTAGTTCTAGACTCCTTTTGTAAAGGGCCCTGACTGAGTCTGTTTCCACCTGAAACAATTCCACCACAAACAATCATTACACGTTTTCTGGAGGTTGATCAAATCACAAAAAGTGGCATGACTTTCTACAAACATAGGACTGACTGTAATTAAGGGTTTAAAGCATTACCTTGTTCACATTCCTTCTGAAGCTCATTGAGGTAGAGGCTTCAGTTTCTGGGGCAGGTTGTGAAAAATCCTACAATAAAAGAGATGTGTAAGAGCCAGTCATTTAATTATGACATTCAAATGTGTGCTATAATAAAAAGCCCAGTGCATTCACCTCAGCAACTGTCTCTGAAGACACAGACAGAGTGTCTTCATCATTTGGTTCACCCTATAAATTGAAGGCCAATTTAAATCAAAATTGTTATAAAGCAGGTTATGTTCATTGTGTTCTGTCTGGTGTACTGACCTCTGTGCAGGAGACTGTGTGAATGTGTGCTGGCTTCAACAGGGACACTGTATTTCCCTCTACTGTGCAGAACATAGAGTCAGCCATATTTAACTTTTTTTTTTAAACATTAGTAATGCATTGCACACACATACCCAGTGTCACTTGTTTAGAGGAGCCAGCACCAGGGTCAGACTGTACAGCACTTGCAATCCCATCCATAATCGGCCGCCCCTTGTTGTTACTCAGTGCCAACTCCTCCGCCACAGTGTATTCTGGAGGAGGTGGCCCTCCCCCAGTTTTCCTTATGTCACACTTTTTTCTGTTTGCTGCAAACAAGTGTTTGTGATTAAATGTTCACAAAAGTAATAAAAGGTTTTGGTAAATACTCACCACTTTGAATTATATTTTTATATTTTGTTTTGATCTGCTGCCAAGAACGTTTGGAGTTGGGGTTGCATCTAAAAATCAATGAATATCAATCTTTCTTAGGATGTAATAGCCAATACATTCACACTTTACATACATCTACATACACACACACACACACACTTATGTATGCATGTATATATCAATATTCGTTCGAATATCTTTTTTTATATATATATTCTAATTATATTTGAATAACGAAGTTCGGAGTCAAAGCCCTAATAACTACTGTCTTTTTTTTTTTTTTTAAAGCTTAATAAAGTCATCTTTATTGCCAAAAAAAGGATACAAATCACAAGTGACTTATCAAAATATACATAACAATTTTCTCAAATAACTATTGTCTACAATGGGAATGAGATTTTGCCCCAAGTGAAGGAGTTCAAGTACCTCGGGGTCTTGTTCACGAGTGAGGGGACAATGGAGCGGGAGGTTGGCCGGAGAGTCGGGGCAGCAGGGGCGGTACTGCACTCGCTCTATCGCACCGTTGTCACGAAAAGGGAGCTGAGCCGAAAGGCAAAGCTCTCGATCTACCGGTCAATTTTTGTTCCTACCCTCACCTATGGTCATGAAGGTTGGGTCATGACCGAAAGAACTAGGTCACGAGTACAAGCGGCCGAAATGGGCTTCCTCAGAAGGGTGGCGGGCTTCTCCCTTAGAGATAGGGTGAGGAGCTCAGTCATCCATGAGGAGCTCGGAGTAGAGCCGCTGCTCCTTTGCGTTGAAAGGAGTCAGTTGAGGTGGTTTGGGCATCTGGTAAGGATGCCCCTGGCCAGCCTCCCTAGGGAGGTGTTTCAGGCACGCCCAGCTGGGAGGAGGCCTCGGGAAGACCCAGGACTAGGTGGAGAGATTACATCTCCACACTGGCCTGGGAACGCCTCGGGGTCGCCCAGTCAGAGCTGGTTAATGTGGCTCGGGATAGGGAAGTTTGGGGCCCCCTGCTGGAGCAGCTGCCCCCGCGACCCGACTTCGGATAAGCGGTTGAAGATGGATGGATGGATGGAACTATTGTCTACAATTGCCGTAAATTGTTTCGACATACTTCAGACAGGAAGTAGACGCATTTTCGCACATGCGCAGTACCAATCGTGTTTCCGGTACGGATCGAGTAGTGACATCCCTCAACACTTCGATGAAGCAAGGTCTTATTACCTTAATTCCTAAACCAAATAAAGATAAACAATTTTTAGATAATTGGCGGCCTATAACGTTGCTTAATTCTGATTACAAAATATTAGCTGCAGTATATGCTAGGAGACTAAAACCCTGCTTAGAAGAAGTTATCTCACTCACACAATCTGGCTTCATGAAAGGTCGACACATTTCAAATAATATTCGTCTTGTTTTAGATCTTTTAGATTACTCTGAGTTAGTTAATGATGATGCACTTATTTTGTTCTTAGATTTCTACAAGGCATTTGATACAGTAGAGCATACCTTTATGTATGATGCTTTAGGACAATTTGGCTTCGGTCCAAAATTTATGAAAACTGTTCAGACCCTGTATAAAGACATCAATAGTAATGTATCCTTGTCTAATGGGACTTCATCACGGTTTGGCATTGAGAGAGGCATCAGGCAAGGCTGCTCTATTTCTCCTTTTTTGTTTCTGTTGGTTGCAGAGCTTCTTAACCTTTATATAGTGAATTGTTCGAATATCGAAGGCATCCAAATAGCAGAGCATACTATCTTAACCAGTCAACTGGCAGATGATACATGTATTTTCCCCATTATATTAGAGGCATTAAAACATTTTTCAAATGCCTCTGGCCTTTCTGTTAATCAGAGTAAATCAGAGATTATGACAATTCATCATTCTGCTGTCCCAGATATATGTGGAATTATAATCAATAAATGTCCACATGAAAGAGTTGAAAATAATTTTACTACGTGTTTACATAAAGCAAAAATGGTTTTTAATTGCTGGTCTCAGAGAAACCTGTCTATCCATGGACGTGTTCTGCTTTCCAAAGCTGAGGGAATTTCGAGGCTGGTATATCCAGCTCTCTCCTTGTATGTTAACCCTAAAATGTGCACAGATATTGACAGGGCCATATTTAAGTTCATTTGGAAAAACAGGACAGAATATATAAAGCGAAAAACAATTATTAGACTAAACAACTATTTCGGAGGGTGGGCTCAACGTTCTTGATTTCAGTACCCTTAACACCATTTTTAAAATCAACTGGATAAAACATTGCTTGGCCCATAATAATTCTATATGGTTTTATATCCCCAATTTGTTTTTTGAAAAGTGTGGTGGGTTAAACCTTTTATTATCATGTGACTTTAAATGTAGTAAACTTCCCATAAAATTATCTAATTTTCACAAGCAATCACTAGATGCATGGAAAATAGCCTTTAAACATAATTTGTCCCCTCACACATGTATAATATGGAATAACCAACATATATTATCTAAAAGAAAAAGTATATATAAAAAAGAATGGTTTGATAAGGGAATTATTTTTATTTCCGACTTATTAAATTGTAATGGTGAGATCTATAATTATCAACAATTTCTTGCTCTTGCAGGGATTGAATCTACATGTAGAGATTACCATATGGTTGTTAAAAACATTTCCATAAAATTGCTTCAGCTTGTGAAAGCGCATCTCAGTTACAACTCAGTGTTGCGGCAGACTCCTAAACTTGTTATTGGAGGTGTTCATATTTGGGATATGAAGTGTAATAATTGTTATATCAGAAAGTGTCTTAATCAAGATATCAGATGCTACCCTAAAGCAATTCTGAAATGGAAACAATTGTTTTCTTCTATACCCTCTGTATGAGCCATATTCATTTTGTATTATTTTATGTAATTTTGTCCTGTGTCACTAGGGGGCTGTATGTGCTTTGTGGTTCAGCTGATCTCGGGTCAGCCCAGGTAGACCATTTAACTAAGAGGAAACACAGACACAGGTGTTGCTAATTGGGAAGCAAACAGTTTTCGACTGTGCCTAGTAGTGTCTTGCCTTTGTGGTGATAACGGTTTGTTGTTTTTGTTACATGTATTATGAGTTAAGATATTGCCGCTGTATAATATATGGAGGAAAATAAACTTGCTAGATAATAGTAACGAAACTAAATTCTCCGTTTGATATGTGTGAGGCTGCACGGGCGCACGTCTAAACTTAATCCGCTGTATTAGTAACCAGTACTAGACTTCGTTTAGGACTTAGTCAGTACATTTAGGTCGAAAACTGCTTCAATTTGGATAAGCCATCATCGTGAGGACGTGGACCTGTTGTATTGTGGATTTAACGGTGTTCGTTTGGAAACCACGGATGTGAGGTGGGCAAATGTTTGGAGTTGCCGATTGCTGAAAGGAGCTGCAACGGAGCGAGCTAAAGGGACACCGGATTACCACTATCATCACATCGGGACATCATTCATCAAGCCGGCCAACGCTCTATTGGGGTATGTGGTGATCAGCGCTGATATTATGAATGGCCATGGTAATTTGTGTGCACACATTAGCGTAAAACCAATGCATTGGTAGTAACTCGCAACCGTCTAAAATAACTTTGCGTGTCTAGACGAGTTGTTGCGCAACACAAAACTATTTTGCTGGCTTATTGATTAATAAACCAATTCGCTTTGTGTGGTCATTATGGCCGAAAAGGAAAAAGGCCAGCTTGGCTTTGAGACTGAACTTTGTGTGGGTGTAGGGGTAAAATCTGTAACTGAAAAACGTGTGGTTAAATTAACACCCAAACTTTGTTGGAAAAAATAAGCACTTTAGAAAAGGAGAGAAAGTCTAAATTTAGTAAACTGTCAAATGCAAAAGAATCTATTAATAAACTGATGGGTGATAAAGAGCATGTAAGTAAGGTTGAAAATGAATTTAACATGTTCAATAAGTTGAGTGACGAAATACAGCATGTACATGCATCTTTATTGGGTTTATTGCCTGCTGATGAAGCAAAGAAACATGAAATATGGTATCAAGCTAAAATGTTGAGTTTCAATGAGTTTTTGTGGGTACAAATCAATGGTTGTATGACACTAAAGCTTGTTCAGTTACTAAAATGGATGATGATCATGATGATTTGCCGGTTCAAATTGAAACTCACCATGTTGATGTCAATGCTGAAAATGGAAACGAGATTGATGCCAGTAATGGAAGAAGAACTGATGGTGGAAAGGATGAGGAAGAGGAGGATCAGATTCAACCTCAAGACAGCATTTCAAATGTGCAGTCAAGGCACCGTGGCTCAAGTAGCGGATCCTCCAGTTGCAGATCCTCCACTTTTTCAGCCAGATGCAGGGCGAAGGCGGAACAGGCCGCACTCTTGGCTCGAGCTGCTGCCTTAAAGGATAAGCATGCATTGGAGGAGCAGGAGCTCATCTTGAGGAGAAAGAAGGAGCAGCTTGAGCTGGACACTGAGATAGCTGCCACTTCTGCTAAGTTAGCAGTGCTACAGGTCGGTAGTAGCGTCCATTCAAGGCAATCTAATGGAATGGCTTCCTATATCAGAAAAGGGGCTAGATTTAAGCTCCCGTCTACCTCTCTCAATCCACAGGCCTCAGCATTTGTTCCTCTACCCTCACAGCGATATGCATCTCTACCACTACAAAGCAATGCTTCACCATTAGCCAAGCCATCTGTCTTGCCAAAGCCTACTGTCATTCAAAGCTTTCAATCCCTGCAAGGCCAACATCAGACAGCAGGTCTCTACAATTTGCTGCAACAACAGAATGACATAACAGCTCTTCTTGTTAAAATGCAAACTTTACAACTGCTACCGCGCCGAGAAATTCCAATTTATGATGGAGATCCTCTAAAGTTCAACACATTTATGAAGGCGTTTGAACACTGCGTGGAGGCAAAGACCAGCTGTAAAGGAGACTGTTTGTACTATCTTGAGCAATTTACTAGGGGGCAGCCAAGAGATATTGTGCGCAGCTGTTTTCATATGACTGCAGATAAAGGATTCGCTGTTGCCAAAAAATTGCTCAAGGAGCACTTTGGAAATGAGTTTAAGATAACAGAAGCCTATATGGAGAAGGTCACAGGGTGGCCAAGTATCAAAGCTGAGGACCCCAAAGCACTTAAAGCTTATGGACTCTTCCTCCGTGAGTGTTCCAACGCTATGGATGATCTTCAGTACTTGGAGGAACTTAACATGCCAGCAAACATAAAGATTCTGAGTCAGAAGCTTCCGTATAAACTCAGAGACCAGTGGAGAACAAGGGCATGTGAGATATTGGAGAACACTGGTCGAAGAGCCGATTCTCAGACATTGTGGAATACATCGAGCCAGGTCAGGATCACTTCAGATCCAATCTTTGGTGACATACAGGACACATTACCTGTTATCAAGGGAGCTACAAAAGCAAGCAAGTCGCAAGTAAAACCTCAGTTGGGAAGAAACAGCTTTGCAACACAGGTGGTCATTGAGGATGGATACAGCAAACTAGATAGTAACAAGAAAGAAAAGGTTCAAAACAAAGTGACATCCTTCACCAAGACTGATCCTATTTCCTGCCTGTATTGTGCTGCTGGTAATCATGTTTTGGAACAATGTTTTAAGCTGGGAAAAAGGACACACAGGGAGAAACTGGACTATCTAAAAGAGAAAGGTCTGTGTTTCAGTTGCTTGTGCACAGGACACTTGAGTAAGAATTGCGACAAGCGCATTATTTGCAACAAGTGCAACCGAGCGCATCCCAGTGTTTTGCACATAGGAGAGAAGGAAAGGGTTATTCAAAAGGATCAGAAGCATGGCGAGCAGAAAATGACTGAGCAGTCAAATACTTCCGACAGCTGTACTACATCCTCCGCTTGTTGTCTTACAGGGGCTGGGCACTGCAATGGAACTCTTCCCATTTTGCCTGTTAAGGTGAAGTGCTTAAAGGGAAACAAGGTTATTGAAACCTATGCTTTTCTGGACCCAGGGAGTACAGGGACTTTCTGCACCAGGAAGCTCATTGAAAAGTTGAACATAGAAGGACGCAAATGCAAGATTCATATCCGCACCTTGGGCCATAATACCGTAGTGGAAAGCTCCATTGTTGACGGACTGGAAATTTCAGGAGTTTCTGGTAAATGCTTCTATCCTCTTTCCAAAGTGTGTACCCAGAATGGGATGCCTGTTTCTACAGCCAACATAATCAGCGAAAGGGAGCTGAAAAAATGGCCTTATTTAGAGGATATAAAGATTCCCCATATAAATGCTGATGTTGACCTATTAATTGGCACAAACGCCTCCAAGTTGATGGAGCCTTGGGAGGTGATCAACAGTCGTGAAGGTGAAGGACCCTACGCGGTTAGAACCCTACTGGGATGGGTAATAAATGGTCCGTTACGGGGAAGTAGCGACTGTGGAAGTGATCACCCTTTAGTTTATGCCAACAGAATTGCCATTGACAGAATTGAAGAACTGTTAACCAGCCAGTTCAACTACGACTTTAATGAGCAAGCTTCTGCAGAACAGGAAGAAATGTCAAGGGAAGAAAAGAAGTTTGTGGAGATAATGGAAAGCTCTGCTCAGCTTAAAAACGGACATTACATGTTTCAAATGCCTTTCAAAGGGAAAGATGTTTTGATGCCGAACAACCTCAGTGTTGCCATGCAACGTGTTTGTGGTCTAAAAAGGAGACTTCAGAGAGACGCAAGTTTTCATGAAGAGTACAACAACTTCCTTGCTGATGTTATTAGCAATGGCTATGCCGAAGAAGTGCCACAGCATCAGTTGGAAACGCCAATAGGGAAGGTGTGGTATATCCCGCACCACGGCGTGTACCATCCACGGAAAAGAAAGCTACGAGTGGTGTTTGACTGTGGAGCAGAGTACAAAGGGATCTCAGCTCAACAGTCAGCTCTTGCAAGGACCGAACCTCACCAGCTCGTTAGTTGGAGTTCTTATGAGGTTCAGACAGGAACAGGTGGCGTAATGGCGGACATAAAGGCTATGTTCCACCAGGTTAAGGTGACAGAAAAACACCGGGACTACTTAAGATTCTTATGGTGGTCTCAAGGTAACCTGGAGCAAGGTCTTGTAGAGCATCGCATGACTGTCCATTTATTTGGGCGGTTTCATCACCCAGTGTCGCCTGCCTTGCTCTTAGAAAAACTGCAGGAAGACAATCAGGCTAACTTTCCAACAGAAGTGATTGAAGCGGTCAACCGAAACTTCTATATGGATGGCCTATTGAAGAGTCTGCCCTCTGAAGAGGATGCAGTCACCATGGTTAAGAACCTTATAACCATTTGCTGGCAGAGGAGGGTTTACCCTCACTCAATGGATTAGTAATAGTCGAGAAGTGCTTCAAAGCCTCCCAGAGGATCTCAAGTCCAAGAACCTGCATGAGCTTGATCTGGACAGGGATAAGCTGCCGTTGGACAGAGCTTTGGGTTTGCAGTGGTGTATCGAAACGGATACTTTCAAATTCAAGCTGAAAGTCAAGGAGAAGCCGGCAACCAAGCGAGGCATGCTATCCATCATCAGTTCCGTCTACGATCCATTGGGGTTCCTGGCACCTCTAGTACTTCCGGCCAAACTGCTGTTGCAGGGGTTATGCAGGACGAAATGTGATTGGGACGATCCAATACCTCCAGCTTTCCAGCAGAAGTGGAACAAATGGCTGTCAGATCTTGAGAAGGTGGCATATTTCAAGATCCACAGATGTGTGAAGCCTGCAGGATTTGGTAGGACTGTTAGCGCCCAATTGCATCACTTCGCCGATGCAAGCGAGAACGGCTATGGTACGGTTACTTACCTGAGGATGCAGAACATGGATGAGAAGGTTCATGTTACTTTCTTATTTGGCAAAGCCCGAGTTGCCCCCCTGAAGACTGTCACCATTCCCCGTTTAGAGCTCACCGCTGCCGTTGTTGCAGTACGCAGTGGACAAGATGCTTCAATCGGAGCTCCAGTTCCCATTAGAGAAGACTTGCTTTTGGACTGATAGCACATCAGTTCTTAAGTACATAAAGAATGAGGACCGAAGATTTCAGACCTTTGTAGCAAACAGGGTAACCACCATCAGGGTCAACTCGGAAATTGATCAGTGGAGATATGTTCCCACATCCCTGAACCCTGCTGACGATGCTTCACGTGGATTGAAGGCAGAAGATCTTGTGAAACAAAGATGGATAGAAGGCCCAAAATTCCTACGGGAACCTGAAGAAATGTGGCCAAGATTTCCTGTGGATACAAGTGTCACTGCCGACGACCCAGAAGTAAAGAGATGTCTGACTGTCAATGCGATACTAGTTGACACCAACGCCACATCGCAACTGATGACTTATTTCTCTGATTGGCAAAGATTGAAAGTTGCAGTTGCGTGGCTCATTAAGCTAAAAGGAACTCTGCTCAAACTGAAAGAAAAAAGAAAAGAGTTGGAGTATGCAAACACCAGTGTTATTGGAACAGTAAGGTTGGATGTGCAAAAGGAGATGCAAGCTTTCTCAAAATCGCTTGGGAATCAGAAGGTGATGCTGGAAGATCTCTTGGAGGCTGAGACCTCCATAATCGCTTTTTGCCAGCAAGAAAGATTCCCCACTGAATTTGCTGCACTAACCTCTGGCAAGCCACAAGTGCCGAGAAGTAGCAGCCTCCTCAAATTGGATCCGGTTCTAAAAGGAGGACTTCTACGAGTTGGGGGACGACTGAGAAAGGCAGCAATCCCTGAGGACATTAAACACCCCCTCATCTTGTCAAAGGACCAACATATCTCCGATCTTATCCTCCGTCATGTCCATTTACAGCTTGGACATGGAGGTAGAAGTCATGTTCTTTCCGCTACAAGGAGAAAATACTGGATCACAAATGGACCTACTGCAGTGAGGAAGATAATATCAAGATGCCTCATTTGCAAGCTCCATGGTGGAAAACCTGGTGAGCAAAAAATGGCAGACCTGCCAGAAGAGAGAGTGGTTCCTGATCTACCGCCGTTCACAAACGTTGGCGTAGATTATTTTGGGCCAGTTGATGTAAAAAGAGGGCGTAGCATCGTGAAAAGATATGGAGTAGTATTCACTTGTATGACAAGTAGAGCCGTGCACCTGGAGGTGGCCTATTCTCTTGACACAGACTCATGCATCAACGCGTTGCGAAGGTTCATCTGTCGAAGAGGACAAGTCTCGCACTTGAGATCTGACAATGGCACCAACTTTGTGGGTGCAGAAAGGGAGTTGCGAGAAACCTTAGCCTCTTTGAATCATGACTGCATTGAAAGATCCTTGTCCAAAAAGGGAATCAAGTGGAGCTTTAACCCTCCAACTGGGTCGCATCACGGTGGCGCATGGGAGCGCATGATACGGATGATCAGAAATATCTTGTGCTCTGTGCTCCGTCAGCAAACCTTGGATGATGAAGGGTTCCATACTGTGCTCTGTGAGGCTGAAGCTATGCTTAACGATCGCCCCATCACAAGACTGTCAGAGGATCCCAACGATCTTGAGGCGTTGGCGCCAAACCATCTGCTACTCCTCAAAGGAAAACCAGTTCTCCCACCAGGACTGTTCAACAAAAAGGATGTTTACGCAAGGAGAAGGTGGAAACAAACACAGTACATTTCAGATCTCTTTTGGAAGAGGTGGATCCGCGAGTACTTACCGCTTTTACAGGAGCGTCAAAAGTGGAACCAGGAGAAGAGGAGTTTTGTTCCTGGAGACCTGGTCATGATTGCGGACTCCACAGCACCACGTGGGTCATGGATGTTAGGAAGAGTCCTGGAAACCTTCCCTGATAAGAGAGGTCTGGTACGTGTGGTTCGTTTGAAGACCAAGACAAACATCATTGAACGACCCATCACTAAAATATGCTTGCTTAATGAAGCTAAAGAGTAATTGGTTCCCATTTCATATCTATATTTTCGGTATTTGTGGCTCTTTTGAATTTGGTGTAATTGCTCTGGAAGACACAATTAGGGGCTGGAGTGTATGAGCCATATTCATTTTGTATTATTTTATGTAATTTTGTCCTGTGTCACTAGGGGGCTGTATGTGCTTTGTGGTTCAGCTGATCTCGGGTCAGCCCGGGTAGACAATTTAACTAAGAGGAAACACAGACACAGGTGTTGCTAATTGGGAAGCAAACAGTTTTCGACTGTGCCTAGTAGTGTCTTGCCTTTGTGGTGATAACGGTTTGTTGTTTTTGTTACATGTATTATGAGTTAAGATATTGCCGCTGTATAATATATGGAGGAAAATAAACTTGCTAGATAATAGTAACAAAACTGAATTCTCCGTTTGATATGTGTGAGGCTGCACGGGCGCACGTCTAAACTTAATCCGCTGTATTAGTAACCAGTACTAGACTTCGTTTAGGACTTAGTCAGTACACCCTCTTCTGAGATAATCTGGTCCGCAAGTAATACATTTTTCCTGCCAAATAAGGTCAAGGAAACTCATTTCAAAATACTACACAGGTATTATCCCTGTAATGCATTTCTTAATAAGTTTAAAAAAGACTTCTCATCACAATGTTGTTTTTGTAATCTTGAATCTGAAACTCTCATTCATTTATTTTGTAATTGTAAATACTCTGAAGACTTTTGGAAGCAGGTATCTATGATGGTTTTTGATGCATTCTACAAAATAATCAGAATAGATCAAATAAAATTATCTTCTTCTTGGATTGTAATACTGGCTCAGATATAATTGATAACACATTAAAGTTAATAATTCTTCTCGGGAAGTTTCATATACATAAAGCTAAAGTAATGTATATAACACCCTCGTTTAATTTCTTTTGTAAAGATCTTAAAATATTTTATGACTCTTTGAAGTCAATCACTAGAAATAAGAAGTGCATAAAAACATCTCATATTTTGAAAAAAATTGTCTGTAGAATTTAATGTTTTACTCTGTATAATGTAAGATCTGTTTTATGTTTCCCCCAATATCTGTTTGTCTTATGTTTGATGTTAAATGTCATTGTAAGCTTTTATGAAAGTTGAATAAAACAAATAAAAAAAGGCAAAAAAAAAAAAAAAAAGTAATTTGGTAATAAAAACAATAAAAAAAAAATTAAAAAAAGACATCCCTCAACACCGGAACAACTATACCCTTCTTCCTGCACCCGGGGCACGAAGAGCAGAAATCACAGTGCCGCCTGTCAGTGATGACATTCAGAGATCTAACCACACAATTCTCCGTCATTTAACATTTAAACATTGACAGATCATTTCACATGCTTTCCGTAATTTTGATAGATAATAAAAGAAACCTGCATCAGTATTGATTTCAACTATCGATCTGATCAAAAGTGGACAGGTGCCATTTACACCTGACCATAAATGCACCTCTTTTCATTGCGGTCAGTCCAGCCTCTACTCGAACATCATGGTCAAGTTAGCCCACACGCTGTTTTGTGGTGCAGGGTTACACAGAGCCATATAAAAAAAAAAAAAAAAAGAGAGAGTTGCGACAACTCCATTGACTCCAATGGAACGTTTTTTTTACAGCAATGGCGGCTCGTGGAGCCTCTCAATAGTTCCCGGAAGTAGCAGCAAACACCGTAGAGATGAAGCAGAACAAACCGTTTGCGACGCACTTTTAAAAGGTGAGACGTTTAAAGAATAATATTATCTTATTCTGTATGTTATCAGTACATCTACATAAAAATAACTTCTAAATTAAAACCTTATAGTTGAGTATTACTCATTAAATTAGGAGATAAGGGATGTTATCGGATAACTAACAGATTAGGCAAGGATTGGAGCTGGATAAAGTTAGTAACGAACACCCTATTAATTGTAAAATCTTTGCAAATACCTCACACATTTTTTTGTTGTTGTAATTTTTATTTATATTTAGATTGCTCCTGCTGACTTGAGCCAACCATTTTTTCTCCTCTCCATGTCAGTGGGGAAGCCATACATTCAGCACACCTTTCTCTGAGCTGATTGGAGCATCCCCATGCAGCACAGCAAACCATGGTGAAGACTATGCAACGACAACATGAAAGAAAGGACACATACAAAATGCTTGGCATGCTATTTAATTTATTAGAAATGTATTCATGAATTGCTGTAAATAGTTATTGCATTTATTTGAATAAAAATACAAAAAAAGTAATATCGTAATATATTATTACAATTTAAAATAGCTGTTTTCTATTTTAATGTATTTTAAAATGTAATTTACTCCTGTGATGCCAAGCTGAATTTTCAGCCTCATTACTTTTGAACGGCAGTTTATATACGAGTATGCTTAAGTTGTTTTAAAGCTGAATATATTGTGTATATGAATAAGTATTGTAATAATTATACATTAGATATATAATATTTATAATACATAAATAATTATATTACTATATGTAGAATTGTAAGAATTGTAAACAATAAGCTTCATTTCACTAAATTTTACATTTGCGTAACTGCTGCTAATAGTTAATAGTTCATTGACCCATTGTGCGGTGCGAGCTGGACATCACCTGTCACCAGCCTGTCTCTGTACTATCTGAAAAGTCATAAATATGACATTATTTACCATGAGATTAGTGAAAACAATGAACATGAGGTAACATAAAAAGGCAACAGAAACCCTAGCCTGAAATAAGTTGAGGCAAATAACGGTAAGCGAACACTAATCCTCAAATATTAGCTGATTTGATTTTTAAAAAACAACATCGCTGTAACAACATACTCATGCTACATACATATGTCGGTGTGTTACATAAATATATAAAATAAATGCATTTATTGACTACTAATTACCAGAAATCGCAGTTCTGTCACTCTACTCTAACAGTTTGGAATGACCGCAAAAGCACTTCCTGGAACTATCTGAGGTCTACGTGAATCACGTGACGATCAAGCATTTAGAACTTCCGTTGTCGCAACTCTCTCTTTATATGGCTCTGGGTTACACTCACTGATCTATATATATATATATAGATCAGTGGTTACACTATGCATTACTGTAAGAGAGTTTAGAACTGATTTCAAAATAAAAGCAACCTTAAGTCAGTCAGTCTCTCAATAATGAATGAAAAATAGTAAATTAAATAACTACATAAAACAAAACGAATAAATATTAAATAAAACATTCCTTATTTTACTAAAAATTAACGCCTGCAAACTTCATAATAAATTAATAAAATCTCCCTGTTTCTAAAGAAGGTCACTTTTATTTTGAAATCAGTTCTACACTCTCTTAGAGTAACGCATGGTGTAGACGCGCTCCACGATACAGCGTGTTATAAACTGTTTATAAATGAGCACACACACACAGACAGACAGCTGTGTGACCCATATTAGTGTAAGGCAACAAAATGCATAAGTTGCTATATTTCACCACATTACATCATAATGCAGAAAAACATGGTTCAGTTTAAGGTATTACATCTTCTGCACACAGGGCATTTTTAATGAGTTGGTCAGAATGATCGGAAACTATTGGGATATTTGGTTAAATCAGCCCTCTTTATAACAAAGGACAGTGACGGTTTGTGAATGTGACATGAAGTTTGTAAGATGTGGATAATTCCTAAGCGTTCAAATAATTAGCTTGCCTTCTCAAAACATAAAATGCAACGGGTTCGCTCATCCTTTCATAATGAAGAGACCAAATGCTTTTTTTTAATGCTAAACACATGGAAATGCACAGGATTATGCTGCACTAATACATTTAATAGAGAAATGCAGAATTCATTTCAAATGAAAATATGTTCGTTTGATGCACGCATTCAGGCCAAATTATATAGATAATTACATTTAGTGGTTAATTAACAAGATTAAAATGACTTGCCACACACAACCCGCCACAGCTGAGCAGAAGATCTTTATGGACCAATATTTAAACTTTGCTTCAGACAAACAAGATTAGTTTATTCGATCACTTTCAGGTAACCCTTCAAAGACTAAATGAAAAAACTATCAAAAATCTGAAAGTTTACATGCATATCTGGATTCAATTGGGCAGTCTGGACATAATCTTCATTTCAGAAAAGTGCATGACAATATAAGTGGCATGACAGTTGAGCAATATGGAAAACAATATATAAACAGATATATTCATGACAAATCAATCAGTTTCTGCAACAGTCCTTGTGGCTACAGTAAATCACGATTGTTCTGATGTGCATGGTGGACGAAGATTGTGGTTTGCTACAATTGTTGCATTAGGAATTCTGTCACACAGGATTGTACAAGACAACAAAAAGTACTTTGTCAAGAAGATGATGGAATGTGAGATCATAAAATAGAACAAGAAAAAAAGAGCTCAATAAAGACGGTGACATGCTGCCAAACCCTTTTTCCAACAAGCTTTGCAAGATGCAGCAATGACACCAATGAAGCCTACTTTTAGAACCATTCATGTTTGTTTGTTTGTTTGCATTGTGACATGATTTTCAAAACAATTAAGCACATTTCTCATAATATTCTTGAAAAAATTGTAAAATGCACTTGTAAAGTATAAGTGAAAGTGCACATCATGCGCTGAATTGAATTTATGCTGACAAAATGATTTCATAACTGTATGAATAATAATGAGATGCATTATAAGGATAATCAAAATCCATTTGTCAATGCAAAAACAATCTTAATAGTCCTAAATACAGGCTTCATCTCTTTTAAGCAAAATATATTCATTATTTAATCATTTGGGGTGAAAAATAATGCAAATCTCTTTTCTTTGTTCATATTTAGCCTCAAATACTGAATAAAAGTGCCATATTATATATACAACACACGTGTTGAATTTAACAAACCTCTCGACAGACTGTTGGTTTTCACCAGACAATATTTTTATTTTAAAAAACAGAATTAATGGATCCCCAAAAAAATGACAAAACGATCAAACAGACAGTAAGGCATCGCTTGAAACCCAAACGAATAATTCGATACCACAGTTTTGCATTTTCTTTCTCACCACCTTTGAGATCATTTTCAAAGTAATGCAGTTACATCTCAAACCAGGGTCAAGACGTCCTTTTGCTTCTCCAGCATCTCCGTGTCTATCCCTCATTCAGTATTAAGGAACATGTTTGTCTTTTCAGTTTATGTGGTAGACGTGACACCATCCTGGATCAGAGGTTTCTGCTCATATTCGGCTGACTGGATGAGAGCATCTCTCTGTATCTGTTTCGCCTTGTTATAAAGCAGAACACCCACAAACACCATTACGGTCCCCACTGCAGACACGGCCGTGATGGGGTTACTGAACACAATGATGCTCAGCCAGATGCATAGAGCATGTTTCACTGTGCTCGCAACACTGCGCACAGAAAACAGAGGAGAACATCAGTAAATCATCATTCACTCAGAATACAATAGAGCAACAAAGTGTTCATTTCTGGTCCTTTTAAGAGGATTTTATTTTTTATTATTTTTAGGGCTGTCGATTTAACGTGTTAATTCAGTGCGATTAATTTTACAAAAATAACACGTTAAAAAAATTGCAATGCCCCCCGGACCGTAATCAGGAAGATTCCTGAGAAACGCAAGATTGTAGTACCACCTGTTTACTCCAGAGGGCAGTAAGTGAAACTTCAGCTGTATGAGCAACACACAGTTTATACAGTGAACAAACACTTCAGCAGACACACACACACACACAAACATGCGTTACGTTCTTGCATTCAAAACACTTGATGAAGCGCAAATCCGAACTAAGAGATCTCAAGATGTGTTCTAAGTATTAAACTTTATTTAACTTGACACAGTGACCTAAACATTTAATGTTTATGACACAACGCACCCGAGATGCGACACAAGCATGTCTGACGCAGGTGTACTTTGAACAAGAAATCTCTGATTGATAAATGAACTTGTGTAATGGATTTCTGTGAACTGTGTGTGTCAATGATTGACTTATGATCAATAATATGATAATAAACAATACATTGAATTATAAAGCTGCTTTTTGTATAGTCTTCTCAATGATTAACTCTTCTGCCACAAGTATGTAATGCATTTGAATTATCTGTATATTTTTTATTATATATACTGTATATGTATATACAGGTGAAACTTGAAAAATTAGAATATCGTGCAAAAGTTCATTAATTTCAGTAATTCAACTTAAAAGGTGAAACTAATATATTATATAGACTCATTACAAGCAAAGTAAGATATTTCAAGCCTTTATTTGATATAATTTGGATGATTATGGCTTACAGCTTATGAAAACCCCAAATTCAGAATCTCAGAAAATTAGAATATTGTGAAAAGGTTCAGTATTGTAGGCTCAAAGTGTCACACTCTAATCAGCTAAACACCTGCAAAGGGTTCCTGAGCCTTTAAATGGTCTCTCAGTCTGGTTCAGTTGAATTCACAATCATGGGGAAGACTGCTGACCTGACAGTTGTGCAGAAAACCATCATTAACACCCTCCACAAGGAGGGAAAGCCTCAAAAGGTAATTGCAAAAGAAGTTGGATGTTCTCAAAGTGCTGTATCAAAACCTGGTTCAAAACCTGGTTCAATGACCATGGTATTACTGTGCTTGATTGGGCAGCAAACTCGCCTGACCTGAACCCCATAGAGAATCTATGGGGCATTGCCAAGAGAAAGATGAGAGACATGAGACCAAACAATGCAGAAGAGCTGAAGGCCGCTATTGAAGCATCTTGGTCTTCCATAACACCTCAGCAGTGCCACAGGCTGATAGCATCCATGCCACGCCACATTGAGGCAGTAATTAATGCAAAAGGGGCCCAAACCAAGTACTGAGTACATATGCATGATTATACTTTTCAGAGGGCCGACATTTCTGTGTTTAAAATCCTTTTTTTTTTTATTGATTTCATGTAATATTCTAATTTTCTGAGATTCTGAATTTGGGGTTTTCATAAGCTGTAAGCCATAATCATCCAAATTATATCAAATAAAGGCTTGAAATATCTTACTTTGCTTGTAATGAGTCTATATAATATATTAGTTTCACCTTTTAAGTTGAATTACTGAAATTAATGAACTTTTGCATGATATTCTAATTTTTCGAGTTTCACCTGTATATAATTTGTAAATATTTAAATATAACTGTATAATTATTTATCATTATATATTGAATTATTGTTATATCGCGATTAATTAATCAGGACACCATGTAATTAATTCTATTAAAAACTGTAATCAATTGAAAGCTCTAGTTATTTTTAATTATCGCTCTATAAAAATATGACTCAGACACTGGCTTGTAGAGTCATAAATGTCATGTTTTTAGTATACTGTGACAAATAAAGAGTAGTTGAAACTCTGAAAATCACATCTGGAGATCCCTGCATTCTGTTCATCCAGCTGTCAAGAATGCATCCTGTGTGAACGGCTCTCATTCTGTGGGTGTGCTGCTTGTGAGGTTTGTTGAGGCGTGCTGACACTCCTCAGAAAAACACGAAATTACATGAACTTCAAGTGTGAATTACATCGAAAGGAAGAACCTTTATTATGGAATTTATATACGGTTCAGGGGGCATGATTAATCGCGTTTATTTTTGTAACATGTTATATTTTTTTATATAATTATTGACACACGTTAAAACAACTCCCCTAATTTGAATGTAAAATTGTGTCCTGACAGGATGATCTCAGTAATGAGAATTTCCATTGAAAATAATGAGAATAACAAAAAAGAATTTATCCTGAATTATGGACCCCCGTTTGAAAACCCTGGTGATGAGGATGATGTTCTCACCTGAATGTGACGGGACAGATGCGGCCCATGAGTGCATATGCAGTGATGCTCTGTAAGTGGAACAGGGCACCATCAAACAACAGCAGCAACACTACATCATGAGACAGCTTGAAGTTTCGCTCACTCTTTCCAAGCCCAGGTATGTCCTATAAAACAATGACATCATCAGTATGGCTGCACATTCAATTAATCGCAGAAATAATTGAGATTACAATTACAGCAACCACAGTTAAATTAACATAAAAAGTGTAAATTACACACACACACACACACACACACACACAAACAAAAATATTCAGTGAACTTAATAAAATTGAGGAAAATTTTCCACTCAATTAAACAACATTATATTAATAAAAACATTTGTTATTGCAATTGTAAAAGTCTGTGTGCTTGCAGTCTCAGTAATAGGTTACTTCTTGCAGACTCATTTTAAGCCAGGCATGTGGTATCCTTAAAGGGGACCTATTATGCAAAATTCTCTTTGACATGGTGTTTGTACATAAATGTGAGTCGGCAGTGTGTACACACAACCACCCTACAATGTTAAAAGTCTTTCTTATATTTCTATTCATCAAAAACAGCGTGTCAAAATGAATGGTTTTTGTTTCTGCTCACAAGTGACATCACATTAGAGCAGGTCTCACCCAGGACTGGTGACAGACTCCACCCTATTATCATAGCTCCTCCCCTGAGTGATCTACACACAAGCGCTGGAGCAGATACAGTGAGAAGAAGAATGTCTCATAAGTGTTCTGTTGTTGCTGTAAAAGTGAACATAAAGAGTCTTCATGTACTCCCGGCATCAGAGCAACTGAAGACACAGTGGACAAGTTTTGTTTTTGAAGGAAATGAGCCCCAAAACATACAAAAATGTGTGTGTGTGTTTGTGCAAATCATTATACACCGGACTGCTTTGTGAATGTGTGTCAATATGAAGCAGGATTAAAAAAATAATAATAATTACATCTTTAAATACAATTACATTTATTTTTTTAACCTAATCACTACATGATATGCCTATTAAACAATCAAAGAACATATATCGGTATTTGCTGATAAAGGCCCACAAATAAAATAATTCACTCAAATAATTAAATAATATAATATAAAGATAATAATTGTGATAATTAAAAAACATGACATTATTGTGGCAGAAGAGTAAAGCATTGATTAGAGTTAGATGAAACAAAATGTGGCTTTAGATGTCAATACAGTCAGGTCCATAAATATTGGGACATCGACACAATTCTAATCTTTTTGGCTCTATACACCACCACAATGGATTTGAAATGAAACAAACAAGATGTGCTTTAACTGCAGACTTTCAGCTTTAATTTGAGGGTATTTACATCCAAATCAGGTGAACGGTGTAGGAATTACAACAGTTTGTATATGTGCCTCCCACTTCTTAAGGGACCAAAAGTAATGGGACAATTGGCTGCTCAGCTGTTCCATGGCCAGGTGTGTGTTATTCCCTCATTATCCCATTTACAAGGAGCAGATAAAAGGTCCAGAGTTCATTTCAAGTGTGCTATTTGCATTTGGAACCTGTTGCTGTCAACTCTCAATATGAGATCCAAAGAGCTGTCACTATCAGTGAAGCAAGCCATCATTAGGCTGAAAAATCAAAACAAACCCATCAGAGAGATAGCAAAAACATTAGGTGTGGCCAAATCAACTGTTTGGAACATTCTTAAAAAGAAAGAACGCACCGGTGAGCTCAGCAACACTAAAAGATCCGGAAGACCACGGAAAACAACTGTGATGGATGACCGAAGAATTCTTTCCCTGGTGAAGAAAACACCCTTCACAACAGTTGGCCAGATCAAGAACACTCTCCAGGAGGTAGGTGTATGTGTGTCAAAGTCAACAATCAAGAGAATACTTCACCAGAGTGAATACAGAGGGTTCACCACAAGATGTAAACCATTGGTGAGCCTCAAAAACAGGAAGGCCAGATTAGAGTTTGCCAAACAACATCTAAAAAAGCCTTCACAGTTCTGGAACAACATCCTATGGACAGATGAGACAAAGATCAACTTGTACCAGAGTGATGGGAAGAGAAGAGTATGGAGAAGGAAAGGAACTTCTCATGATCCAAAGCATACCACCTCATCAGTGAAGCATGGTGGTGGTAGTGTCATGGCGTGGGCATGTATGGCTGTCAATGGAACTGGTTCTCTTGTATTTATTGATGATGTGACTGCTGACAAAAGCAGCAGGATGAATTCTGAAGTGTTTCGGGCAATATTATCTGCTCATATTCAGCCAAATGCTTCAGAACTCATTGGATGGCGCTTCACAGTACAGATGGACAATGACCCGAAGCATACTGCGAAAGCAACCAAAGACTTTTTTAAGGGAAAGAAGTGGAATGTTATGCAATGGCCAAGTCAATCACCTGACCTGAATCTGATTGAGCATGCATTTCACTTGCTGAAGACAAAACTGAAGGGAAAATGCCCCAAGAACAAGCAGGAACTGAAAACAGTTGCAGTAGAGGCCTGGCAGAGCATCACCAGGGATGAAACCCAGACTTCAGGGTGTAATTGACTGCAAAGGATTTGCAACCACGTATTAAAAAGTGAAAGTTTTGAGGGAACGCGGCCCTATTTTCCACATATGTGGACTTGTTTATCAGCGAGTTGACGCTCTGAAAATGAATGGATTTGTTTGATGTGGCATATCAAACGAAACTAGAGACACTACTCTTTACAACCAAACAGGTTTCAATGAAAAAACAGAGGTTTCATACACTCGTACAGAGACACTTTTTTAGGTGCTGCACCAGTAACAACAGTTCCTAGAAATCAACATCATGAAGTTTAACCCTTAAATGACAGTCTAGAGTCTTGTGAACAGTATTCAGGCAGGTTAAATTCATTTAAATTATACATTGCTTGTAGCAAAGCCAAAATACAACGTCCACATATGTGAACACAGGTTCGCACAAAGGTAAAGATGAAGAGTGTAATGAAAGTTTATAAAGCAGTAGGCACTCGAGGCCATGCGGTGTCGTTAATAAAGTGAATATAAAGCGTTATGTGTCGTGCCTTTATATTTACGATGTAGCCCAACCTCTTTTATCTTATTGCTTTTAATTATAGGTCCATAATCAATCTGAACTCACTTCCAGTGGCACTGCAAAGCTGGTGTCTCAGACTCGTGCACTGCGGCTTTGTTGTCTGCCCATATTTGTTTGTTTTCTGGCTGTCCATGTAGAAAGTTATCATAATTTTCTAGACCAAGACGATGTTTGCGGTTTTTGTTACTGGTGCTGATTGTTAGAAAACCTTTCACCATAGATTGAGTTACACCAACATGTTCTGCTGGCGTGCAGCCGTTATAGCAGGGAACGACTACTTTCACTAATACCGGCTAGGACAATTCCTCTGTTGACCTAGCTGATGCTGTTAAAAAACATCCAGCTCAATACTCAAGGAAGCATCTACAAAGAAGGGGAAAGAGAGGAGGGATAAGACAGTGTCTCAGAAACAGGAAATAAACCACCACTACTGTCCAAGTTTTTAAGTAACGTTCAGTCTCTCAGGAACAAAATGGAGAAACTTTGCACAAACTTCAGGATCTGCTTTAAGTACCGGGATACCTGTCTGACGGTGTTTACCGAAACCTGGCTGCATCGTGATGTCTCCAGATCACTGATCGAACTTGATGAATGAAACCTCGGGAAAGAGCAGAGGTGGAGGTGTCTGATTATGTAATAGATGACTGTGCAGTCAGCACTCAGTGAGAGAGACAGTGTGTACTCTTGATAGGGCTGTCACGATTATGCAATTTGACTTACGATTAAATGTCAAAAAGATTAATTGCGATTATGACCATTAATTGTCTGCTTTAGGGCTATGATGATTCAATTAAAGGTTTTCATGAATAATTGTCTTTTTGGTCAATTTTACATTTACACTGTTTTTTGAACTCATATTTTACATTATATATTTTTATAAAAAAAATATGTTTATATATAAATGATTATATTTATATAATATTTTCTTGTATTATGCAATAGTAAAATATTTCTTTCCTAATTTCTTCACTTTCACACGTTATTTTAACGCTCAGATTAAACCCACAAGCCCTTGTTTCTCATGAAGCATAACCTTTGAGATTTTGTTTCATCATTTCATCACATTGGAACCCATTTGAATATTGTTTTATTATATTTTTTATAATATTATCATTGTGGGTTCCTTTCAAGTGTATTCTAACATAAAAATTTAATTATTCTAATTTTGAGGACTAGATTTGTTTTTATATAATTGTAATATATTTCTGTAGTATTTACTTGGAGCCTTTATTTTGGCTGAAAGGTCAGTGTTTATTTAACAGTGTCATTGTTCCTCATCCCCAAATCTGTTTAAACACTGTCATCTCCTTTCCTGTGATACTGTCACATTATTGGATGTGTATAATAACTAGGCTTTGACTGCTGATGGAACAGCACCCTCTTTAATTCACTCCTCCAGCAGGTCTATGTCCCCTCTCACTCCCTGCAGTCTGAACTTATAAGAATGAGCGACACAAGGTGGTTCCATTGCAATGTGTCACACACACACACACACACAAAAAATTATTAAACTGTATGTTTTATGGATTTTCTTCATTTTATATTGTGCTATTTTTTGTATTTGAAATTCTATATTATTTCATTAATACATTTATCACTATTTTAAGTGCATTCAGAAAGTATTCAGACCCTTCATTTTTATTCACATTTTGTAATGTTGCAACCTTATGCTAAAATGCTTTAAATGTAAAAATGTTCACAACAATCTACACAAAGAAGGCGTCCAGTTTCCTCGGACAGTCAAGTGAATGTTCAGTGAGTCCACTCGGCTGCATCAAGAGCATCACACAATTACTTAGTCATTGACTTTATGAAGGACATCGCTTGCTGTGGGCATGTAAATATTTTGCGGCCATCCTTAGCATCTATTCTCAATTTGTCCGGGAACATCAGTGCAAAAACGACCTTCAATTGATGTAAGAGTTTCTTGCATTCCTTGAATCGATCACATTTCTCTCTTGTTGAATTCGCAAAGTCTGGGAACAAGAAAATGCTGTGGTTCTTCCAAGAAAGCCTTCCTTTACTCCTCGCCTCGTGTAACACACGATCACACGATCTCAGAAATTTGGCCAGAAAAGTTTTGGGGCCTGTCTCCCTCAGCGGATCTCCAAGCCGGAACTCTGTGAGCTCTTTCGATTTAACACTTATGGCCTGTTATGCCAAGGAGGCTCGGGAAGAGCTCATCTATGAATTTCACCATATCTTGACCTTCTTCGTTCACAGAAATTCCAACAATTCAGACGTTGTTTCACCGGTTACGATTCTCTAAGTCTTACAACTTTTCCCAAATGTGCTCCAAGTCCACAAGCAGGTTAGTAGCTAATTCCCTCTCCGAAGACTCCAGATAATCAATCTGTTTCTCAATGTCCCCCACTCTTGTGACCAACTCAGAGAACTTCATCTCCATGCCAATGATCAATCAACGTATCACAGCAAGATCCTCAAAGTCAGCAACAACCTTTGCCAGCATTGCCGACATACCCCATAATGACACAGCAAAAACCAGATTTTTGGTAACTTTGCAAATTTAATAAAAACAAAAACCTGAAATATCACATTGACATAAGTATTCAGACCCTTAACTTACTTTGTTACTTAGTTGAAGCACCTTTGGCAGCAATTACAGCCTCAAGTCTTTGGGTATGATGAGACAAGCACACCTGAATTTGTGGATTTTCTGGCATTCTTTCCTGCAGATCCTCTGAAACTGTCAGGTTGGATGAGGACTATCGGTAGACATCCATTTTCAGGTCTCTCCAGAGATTTTTGATTGGGTTCAAGTTCGGGATCTGGCTGGGCCACTCAAGGACATTCACAGAGTTGACCCAGAGACTTGCGTTGTCTTGGCTGTGTGCTTGGGGTTATTGTCCTGTTGGAAGGTGAAGCCCCAGTCTTCGGTGCAGAGCACTCTTGACCAGGTTTTCATTAAGAATATCTCTGTATTTTGCTGCGTTTAGCTTTCCTTCAATTGTATATACATTCTGTTAACTACATACAAAGCTTTGAATGGTCTAGCTCTGCAGTACTTAAGTGACCTTCTACCACGCTATATTCCATCACATTCATTACGATCACAAAATTCTGGCCTGTTAATAGTTCCTAGAATATCAAAATCCACAAAGGGAGGAAGATCGTTTTCATATTTGGCTCCTAAACTATGGAATAGTCTCCCTAATACTTTTCGGGACTCAGACACACTCTCTCAGTTTAGGTCTAGACTAAAGACTCATCTATTTAGCCAGGCATACACCTAATTTATACTTCAACTCACAATTAGGCTGCTTTAGTTTAGTCTGCTGGAACCAGAAACCAGAAACATTGATCATGATTTATAACTCTGCAATAAATGTAATTGCATCTATGCTAATATTATTCTATTTAATTCCCTGTCTCAATCATTGGATTCATATCCTGAAGTCACTGGATCCAGCTCCGTTCCTGCTAGGTGTCGGACTCCACTGCTGGGACATGGGATACTTCATGTGCCACTGCCTGAACCTTTGATTTAGGATAGACCCCAACGAACCTCACTGAAATTACTGGTCGGTTGAACTGTGATGCACCTCACTGATATCTGCCTGCATCACCTCGGTCTATTGATGGACTACACTCTTATAATGGAATATATAGACTATCAATTGCCAACAAAAGCCTTCATCAGCCAATTAACATGGACAATTGCATCTATGTGTCATGTTCATTGGTGTCTTTTGTCTTTGTGCTTTTATGTTGAAGTTCAGTTTAGTCCCTGTTTCCTGGTTCCTGTTTCCTGTTTGGTTTCTGTCATGTTCGTTGGTGTCTTTTGTTGTTGTGCTCTTATGTTGAAGTTTAGTTTAGCCCCTGTTTCCTGGTTCCTGTTTCCTGTTTGGTTTTTGTAGTCCTTTGTAGTTTGTTATTATGATTGGTGTTCCATTGATTGTTTCTTCCAGGTGTCCCTCATTCTCTTGTTTGTTCCTTGCTGTATTTAAACCCTGTTTGTTTTCCTTTCCCTTGTCGATCGTTGAATGTTCATGTTTGCTGATGTTCGTTGTCCCTGCTGTTCGTTCGAGGCTTACCCTGTCGTTCTTGTTCCCTCCTGTTTGTTCCAGTCTTTTAGTTTCCTTTTCCCCTTGTGGATCTTTTTATTTGTTCCCGAGTTTGTTTATTTAGTGTTGTGTCAATAAACCGCTATTGGATCCCAGCTACCCGTCTGCCTTCTCCTGCATTTCCACACATTCATTACAGAATGATCGACCAAACTATGGATCCAGTGGTTCAACGTGCGAACTACCAGCTGCTCAGCCTGAAGCAAGAGGACCGTCCAGTGGAAGACCACATCCGCGACTTCCTCAACCTGGCGAATATCTCGGACTTCCCGGACTCATCCCTGGTGGTCTTCTTCAGGGGCAACTTGCATAGTTCTCTGCAGGAGCGGTTGCCACCGGTGACGCGTGGCTGGACTCTCTGCGACTTCCTGGAGGCGACCTTACGGGTGAGCAGCTCGCCGTTCACTGTGGGCTTTGCTGAGGAGGGCCCTACCTCTCCTCCCACCGTGGAGACTCTCCAGTCGTCCATGGCTCTTCCTGTCGTGCCCGCCTCACCTGTCAGTGAGCCAACCCCCACGCCTTTCGCCATCAACGAGCCAGCACGGCCAACTTCGTCCGCCCGGAGGAGGAGGAGAAGAAGGGCTTCCGCCTCCCAGCCTACGTCTGCCCCTGTCAGCGAGCCTGAGCCCACGCCAACCACGGTCAGCGAGCCTGAGCCCACGGCAGCCACGGTCAGCGAGCCTGAGCCCACGCCAACCACGGTCAGCGAGCCTGAGCCCGGCCGGCCACCGAGTTTGTTTATTTAGTGTTGTGTCAATAAACCGCTATTGGATCCCAGCTACCCGTCTGCCTTCTCCTGCATTTCCACACATTCATTACACTATGTGAACTTCTGCAGTTAATCCAGGATGGACTTCAAAGACTGTGGTCATTAATCTTACAGTTCAAACACAATCGATGTTTAAACACTGACCCTTAACCCTTACTTAGTTTAATCATTTTAAAGCATGATTTTAACTATACACAAGTAATATTTACATTATATTCATGATGTTAGTCAGAGGGGAACTGGCCCCCACAGTAAGTCTGGTTTCTCCCAAGATAATTTTCTCCTTTAACCAACATCTTATGGAGTTTTGTGTTCCTTGCCACAGTCGCCTACAGCTTGCTCACTGGGGTTATTAATACAATTATTATTTTATTATTTTACACACAATTTACAATATTTTTTTTTATCAAACTACACAATGATGACTTTGAGACTTTATATATATATATATATATATATAACAATTTCATTTTCTGTTAAAGCATGATCTTCTGTAAAGCTGCTAAGAAGCTATGTGTGTTGTGAAAAGCACTATTCAAATTAACATGACTTGACTATTGTGCAAGGATTAACCCCATTTACATCTGAAAAATATCCATATACACTCACCAAGCACTTTATTAGGAACACTATGGTCAGAATAAAGTGCCCAAAGCCACTCCGCCTTCAGGTTATAGAAATAATCAAACCAGTCCTCCTTGCACCAACAATCATGCCACGGTTGAAATCACTGAGATAAAATATTTCCCCTTTCTGTTGGTTGATGTGAACATTAACTGAAGATCCTGACCCATACCTGCATGATTTTATGCACTGCACTGCTGCCACATGATTGGCTGATTAAATAATTGCATGAATAAGTAGATAGTACAGGTGTACCTAAAAAGTGCTCACGGAGTGTAGATTGATCATTATCAGGGAGATGTTCTGATTATTGCTGCGTGAAAAAGGCATCGACATCAATCCTAATGTATATGTAATATTCGTGAGTGGGGTATGTGTGATGCACTGACTGACCATGAGGAAGACCCAGGTAGGAATGAGCATGACCACAGCAGCAGCACTGGTGTAGAACTGAAGCTCTGGAGGACTAGATATGATGAAACACATAGTCATTCATACATTAAAGATGATTGTAAGTTTAAATATACCAACTTGTAATAATTCTAAAGGAATGGTTCATGTTCAATACAAGTTCAGGACAATATTGTAACGCTTGATATGTTCAGTGTGACACATATAATTAGAACATCTGTGATGATTGGCGAAAGCTCTTTGATTCTCACCAAACACTGCTTCTTTGTAGTTTGCGCTCACTATGTGAAAATGTCAACTGCGATTTAAAGAACATTCATTTTGAAACCTTCTCCTCTTTTCTTCACTTCTAATCCCTGTTTACATCATCCTTTACTTTGGGAATGTTTCCCCATTTAAAAGTGACGGAAATATCCCTTTAATGTTTCAAAAATTAGATAATTATGCAGTGTGTATCTACATCACTCACCTGAATTTATATTTGTCCCCACTCAAGAGTTTCTTAGAAAACACGTTCTGTAAACTAGAACACAGGGTTATTGTTCGTTTGAAGTTATCACTGTAACTAAGCTCTATGATGTTTATTACTGAGGTGTAACAGCAGTACCAGTCCATGATGTTGGTGGAGAGGGCTGCGGAGAAGCCCAGCATGTTGAAGCTGATTTCAGTGGCTGTACAGAGAGCCAGACCAGCCATTACAGGAATCAGAGAAACATTCACCCAGAAACCTGCAACACAACACACACCATCAATAGAAGAGCACTACACTGCTCCGCAAAGGCCAAAAACACATTTGGTGTCCTGTGGCAGTAGAGTTTGGCGCAGCTCCGTTCAGATTCAGAGAAAACTGACAGACACTTCTTTATAATCCAAGGTTGGCTGGACAACCCAAAAACTCTGGAGCCATTGTTCTCAGTTTCACTGTGCTTTGGCTTTTTAGGGTAGTATCAGTGATGACATGCAGACAGTATATGACAACATAAACTGCAGTATCAATGGCGTCCCTCTCCTTCTTGTAGTGCTGGAAAACTGAATCATTTAAGTGAATGTAAATGAACTGATTCTGATTCTTTAGGGAGTCAGTTCATGTAAATGAACTAGTTCACATAAAAGTTTTACTAATTCACTTCAGCCCTGCTCAGTCTTGAATGGCTCGATTCAGGATTAATAAAATAACTGTTTCTCAGTGTATATAAAATATTAAGTTATGATTAATATAATCTTCTTATATAATCCTATTTGTTTAACCCTTACAAGAATGAATCATGGTGTCACTATAGTAATATTGAATAGACTGTAGTAACCATGGTTCATTTCGTGTTTACTATGGTTTTACTACAAATACTTTTAATAATTTCATAAGGGAATGTCACCCTAATTCAATATACTGTATAACAATCAGCTGATAAGAAATGATTGGAAAAAATATTTTCTTTAAATAGCTTCAATGTAGTTAGCTACTTATTGTTAGTAGCTTGTAATGCAGTAAACAACCTTTATAAAAGAGCAACTTGATGGTAGTTCAAGTACTTTAATAAATGAGTAGTTTGTACATTAGCTTGAGAAAACACAGTTTAAATGTAGCTCCACCAACACCTGCGTGGCACAAGTGGTGCAGGATGAATTGAATAATTAGGGTCAGGGTTCAAATCCCAAACACTTTGAGTGATGGTGATGCCTGACTTAGCAAACCCCACTACAAAACAAATTTTAAATTCTGAAAAGACACGAATGTGCGTCTGTTAGCTCAGCACCTGTATATTCTCCCAGTATGAGTCGTGACATGATTACAGTGAAGATGGGCGCAGAGCTCTTCACCGTCTCAGCGAATGATACTGCTATATTCTTCAGACTGACCAAACCCAACACCACAGTCGTAAACCTGACAAGACAGAAAACAGAGAGCCACATAAGCTGCCGTGGCCTTTACCAGTCAAGTTCAACTGCTTTTTTTGGCTCTAGTTTATCAAGAGTAAGCAAATACAAAGTTGTTTTAGTTGCTGTTGTTGTTGTACTAACTTTGTCTTCATGTAATGGGTGAATCTGGGTCACATCTGGGTCATATTTCACCCCAAAGTCTACTACCTTTATTCTGATAGAGGGTGTGCTCAATAATAAAGTAAAAAAAAAAAAAAATGTATCACAAAAAAAAATCACACGAGATGAGGACGCCAGTCAAATCACTTCAGGGATGAGTACTACAGTATTACTGCACAAAACCATGGTGACAGCAGTCCTTGTTACTACGGTCATGGTTACTACAATATTACTATAGTAAAACCCTGGCAGGGTTTCATCTGTAAACATTCAAATACTCACTGTTTCAAAAGTATAGACACAAGACATAAACAATATGTGTGTAAACATGATTTTACTGTGATACAATCACATACTAACTGCATCTATGTAAAGATAAAGAACTTTGTTGCCATGACTACAAAACTGTAAACTATGGATGCACGATATATCAGCAGCCAATACAGAGTATAATTGGATTAAATCTGTACTGTTTTAACTGGGAAAATCTAAATATTATATTTGCGATAATGAAATTATGGCCGATATTTTCCCCGATAATTTGATACTGTTAATTTGCCAGGCAGCCGCAAGCACAAACACAGTGTGTATTAAACCAAAATGAGGCGTTAAACAACAAATCACACAATACAAACCTAATCTATGTATACATGGTGCAGTACTTATTCTTAAAGCCAGACTGTGAGTGCAGCGGTGATTTGAGTGTGTTGTGTGTGTGTGCATTCATAGTGCTCATGCGTGTCATTCACAGACGCTTATTACAGCGCTCATCTGTGACAGTTTCACTGTATAATTTATGAAATGTCATGAAGTAATAAGGAAAACTAGTTGTCCTTAAGTAACATACATGAATGTTTTTGTCAATTGTTTGTTTACTGCCTCATGAAATGGCATGTTGTTACTTACAACAGATAATCCCAAATTAAAACCAGACCCAAAACTACATAAGGTGCAAAGATGTTAAAATAATCCTAACAGAGCGACATGAGCTTGGCTCTCTCAAGCCCCGTTCACACTGCCGGCGGCATCGTGCGAGAAAGGGAGACGATCCCATTCATTTTCAATGATAGCAGAGTGACCTACGGCGACACGAGGTGTCGCGACAGTTGGCGACAGAGATCGCTGTGGCGAGCGACAAGACAAAGTTGAGAAAACGTCAACTTTATGCAAATGATGAGCGACATTTGCGAGCAACTACCAATGAGAGTGAAGACAGAGGAGCTTACGTCATCTGTCATCAGGCACGGTGAGTGTGAGATACTGTGTGAGATACTGAGTTGACTCCAAGTTTACCACAAGACGGTGAAGTTAAAGGTTTCTGTGATTTCACTGTCTGTAATCAGAAATTCAAAAGTTACTATCAGCAGCAGGAACACTCAATAGCGACACAGATCGCAGAGTCTAGCGACACCAAGCGACAATATTGTTTGCGGAGTGAGCAAGGCATCAGTGTCTCACTGGAACCTTAATTTTTGCCTTTGTTTTTTAAAGAATCAACACTATGCCTCAAATGCTGTCGACTGAGCTTAAAGGGGTCATGACATGCCTTTTTTATTTTAATTCTTTCCTTGAGGATCACTAATAATATTTGTAAAAAATAACATTTGCACAAAAACAGACTTTTATTTGTAAAACATGATTATTTTTGACCCTCATTCTGACCCTCTGTCAGAAGCACCCGGTTTTGTTGCTGCTTCTCCTTTAAGACTTGACAGTAAACGCCCACTTTTCTGATTGGCTCTCTGTTCTTGACTGACCTGTCATTTCAATAATCGCCGCTACTGGGCGGGACTACAGAGGTGATAAGGTAAAGTAGGAGGCGGTCAGTGTGACATCACAATGTGGAGTAAGTAGAGAACGAGTTGTTTTGGCAGCTTGATTTCAGCAAATGCTCTTTTTCAGTAAGGAGGAAGTTTTGAAACTTACAGTAAGTTTTTATAGTACAATGAACTCTTATATGAGAAAAGATCAAGGAAAATGTTATTCCTCATGACATGAGACATTTAACTTACCATGAACCTGGAATATTCCTTTAATAAACTCATACTGTATTGTTTTATGCATGGATAAAATGTAATGCATCAGTGCAAACACACCTCATCAGTCCCACGAACAGCATGATCATGAGGAAGTTGGGCGGATATTCAGTGCGGGATTTGTGCTGGTACAGCGGGCAAGGCACGAACATTTTAACAGAGCCGATGACAGTGGTGGACAGCATCTGAACGGCACCTGCATGAGAGAATTAGATCAGGTGATGTCCACAGAATATCTGTACACAAAAGTCTGCATTTTAAAGGCACAAAGTGGTTCTTTCAAAGGGCAAATCATGATGCGTTTGCCTGCTACCAATACGGTGAATGCCACAAACACGAGTCCAAAATCAAAAGAAACAAATATTGCAAAATCTTATATTATTCAGTTTATTGAATTTCATTTTATTACCTATACATTTCATATGATATTTTACAGAACATTCTCCCATAAGACAAATAAGCCAAATAAGCCAAAGAATCAGGCTTACTTCAGGAGCAAATTTATTTTAAGACAATATTTTCATGACAAGCACATCTCCACTCGACACACACAAAAACATGACAAAAACTCGAATTCTGTAGTGCGTCCAGGCATTTCACTATTGTGTGTGTTTATTTGTAATTCTCATTATTCTCAGTGGTGATCATCATTTTTCTTATGTGTGTAAGCTCCACATCACTTAAAGTAGTTAAACTACAGACGAGTTACTCTTTATAAAAAGCAGTTAGCTACACTACATACCATTTAAAGAAGACTATATTTCAATATAACACAATCGGATGATATTATTTAATTGTGCTATCAGTTCAGATTAACTGATAGTTCTACATTGAATTAGGGTGACATTCCCTTCCAAAAATGACCCATGGGTATAAGTATTTGAAGCAAAAATGAATTGTAATAACAGTCATAGTTAATACAGTATGACTAAACCCATGGTCAATGATCGTAAGGGTTAAACAAATAGGGTGACAATTAAACTGTAGATAAATTAATCCTTAATATACACTAATTAATTAAAAAACACACCCTATTTAACTGAATGGATATTAGGGGTGTAATGGTTCAAATTTCTCACCGTTCGGTTTGTATCAAGGTTTTAGGGTCACAGTTTCATACAATATTTGCAATGTTCAGAAACAATATTATTGCCAAATCCAAAGTAAGAATACTCTATTTGGAACAATATAACACTTCAACAGGTTTGCCCTCAATAAAAATCCTGGTTTTACTACAGTAACCATAGTCTAACTATGCTATTTGTAGTACAATCATTAGCCGCTTTTCCACTATCGGGTCAGTGCGAGCCAGGGCAATAAACTGGTCATCCAGGGTCAATAGCCTCAGACCACTAGCCACAAGACCAAAATGACTCTGCATTCCCACAATCGGCCCAAAAGCCCTGCACCTTTAATCTGCCGCCCTGGTACTGATGTCACATACCCCGTCTATTTCACAAGCCAAAACAAACAAGTCAAGTGGTTTTTATTGTCGTTTCAACCATATACAGTTAGTACAGTACACAGCAAAACGAGACAACGTTCCTCCAGGACCATGGTGCTACATAAAAACAACAAAGGACCAACATAGGACCACATGAGACTACACAACGAAATAAAATACCTATATAAATTACCTATATATACCTATATAAAGTGCACGTGCAAACACGTGCAAAAAGTACAGGACAGTACAACAAATTACTGACAATGAACAGGACAATAGACAGTGCAGCGCCGACCAGTACTCAGTAGTGCAAAAAGATGACAGTTTCTAAAAATGTAAACATAACATACTACGAGATAATGTTCTATGCACATAGCAGTTATTGAGGTAGCAGACAGTTATAAAGTGACAGTTATTAAAGTGCAACTCAGGACACGTGTGTGTCAAACCAGTCTCTGAGTATTGAGAAGTCTGATGGCTTGGGGAAGAAGCTGTTACACAGTCTGGCCGTGAGGGCCCGAATGCTTCGGTACCTCTTGGCAGACGGGAGGAGGGTAAAGAGTTTGTGTGAGGGGTGTGTGGGGTCAGTCCACAATGCTGGTTGCTTCTATGGATACAGTGTTTTTTGTAAATGTCTTTGATGGAGGGAAGAGAGAGCCCAATGATCTTCTCAGCTGTCCTCACTATCCTCTGCAGGGCTTTGTGGTCCGAAGCGGTGCAAGTCCCAAACCAGGCAGTGATGCAGCTGCTCAGGATGCTCTCAATAGTCCCTCTATAGAATGTAGTGAGGATGGGGGTTGGGAGATGTGCTTTCCTCAGCCTTCGAAGAAAGTAGAGACGCTGCTGGGCTTTCTTGGTGATAGAGCTGGTGTTGAGGGACCAGGTGAGGTTCTCCGCCAGGTGAACACCAAGGAATTTGGTGCTCTTGACGATCTCCACAGAGGAGCCGTCGATGTTCAGCGGAGTGTGTTCACCTTGTGCTCTCCTAAAGTCAACAACCATCTCTTTTGTTTTGTCGACATTCAGGGACAGGTTGTTGGCTCTACACCAGTTCGTCAGCAGCTGCACCTCCTCTCTGTATGCTGACTCGTTGTTCTTGCTGATGAGACCCACCACGGTCGGTGTCATCGGCGAACTTGATGATGTGATTCGAGCTGTGCATTGCTGCACAGTCGTGAGTCAGCAGAGTGAACAGCAGTGGACTGAGCACACAGCCCTGGGGGCCCCAGTGCTCAGTGTGGTGGTGGTGGAGATGCTGTTCCCGATCCGGACTGACTGAGGTCTCCCAGTCAGGAAGTCCAGGATCCAGTTGCAGAGGGAGGTGTCCAGGCCCAGCAGGTTCAGCTTTCCAATCAGGTGCTGGGGAATGATTGTGTTGAATGCTGAGCTGAAATCTATGAACAGCATTGAACGTATGAGTCCTTATTGTCTAGGTGGGTGAGGGCCAGATGGAGGGTTGTGGTGATGGCATCGTCCGTTGAACGGTTTGAGCGATATGCAAACTGCAGTGGGTCTAGTGAGGGGGGCAGCTGGGTCTTAATCTGCCTCATGACGAGCCTCTCGAAGCACTTCATGATGATGGGTGTAAGTCGCGACGGGACGGTAGTCGTTGAGGCAGGACACTGAAGACTTCTTTGGCATGGGGATGATGGTGGTGGCCTTGAAGCACGTTGGAACAACGGCGCTGCTCAGAGAGATGTTGAAGATGTCGGTAAGAACATCTGCTAGCTGGTCTGCACATCCTCTGAGCACTCTGCCAGGAATGTTGTCTGGTCCAGCAGCCTTCCGTGGGTTGACTCTACGTAGAGTTTTCCTCACATCTGCCGTGGTAAGACAGAGCACCTGGTCGTTGGGAGGAGGGGTGGACTTCCTCGCCATCACGTCGTTCTGCACTTCAAACCGGCGTAGAAGTCGTTCAGCGCATCTGGAAGGGAGGCATCTTTGTCACAGGCAACTGATGTTGTCCTGTAGTTGGTGATGGCCTGGATGCCCTGCCACATGCCGCGTGTCACCGCTGTCCTGGAAGTGACTGTGGATTCTCTGGGCGTGTCGCGCTTTGCCTCTCTGATTGCCCGTGACAGTTTGGCCCTAGCTGTTCTTAGGGCTGCCTTATCGCCTGCTCTGAAGGCGGAGTCTCGGACCTCAGCAGCGTGCGCACCTCACGCAGTCATCCACGGCTTCTGGTTGGAGCGTGTGGTGATGGTCTTGAGAAAGTGACATCATCAATGCACTTGCTGATGTAGCTGGTCACTGATGCTGTGTATTCCTCCAAGTTGGTAGAATCGCCATATGTTGCAGCCTCCCTGAACATGTGCCAGTCAGTACACTCAAAACAGTCCTGAAGAGCAGAGATGGCTCCTGCTGGCCAGGTTTTCACCTGCTTCTGAAGCGGTGTTGTGCGTCTGACTAGCGGTCTGTATGCTGGAATTAACATAACAGAGATGTGGTCTGAGTAGCCGAGGTGGGGCGGGGCTCCGCCGTCGCACGCCTGGGATGTTTGTGTAAACAAGATCAAGCGCGTTAGCCCCTCTCGTTGCAAAGTCCACATACTGATGGAATTTAGGGAGCACTGTCTTGAGATTTGCATGGTTGAAATCTCCGGCGACAATAAACAGTCCGTCGGGGTGAGCGTTCTGCAGTTCAGCTCATAGCCCCATACAGTTCACAGAGCTTCCTTAGCGTTAGCGCTGGGGAATGTAAACTCGGTTATGCAAACAGTGGTGAATTCCGTGGTAGATAAAAAGGTCTGCATCTAACAGTCACAAGCTCCAACAGCGATGAACAGTAACTAGAGACTAGCATAGAGTTCTTGCACCATTCCATGTTGATGTAAACACACAAGCCACCACCGCGAGTCTTACCGCAGAGAGCTGTATTTCTGTCGGCACGAAACGAGGCGAGCCCGTCTAGCTGAATGGCGGCATCCGAACTCTGTCGCTGAGCCACGTCTCCGTGAAAACAAAGACGCAGCAGTCTCTAAACTCACGCTGCGTAGCCTGCTGGAGTCGGATATAGTCCAGTTTATTGTCCAGGGAGCAAACATTTGAGAGCAGGATAGACGGGAGAGCCGGCCGGCTAGGGTTTGTTTTAGCCTAGCATGGACCCCGCCCTCTTTCCGCTTCGGCTTTCGCACACCGCTACGACGTCCTCTCCCGGCCACCGGCATCAGGCGACGCCGAGGGCTGGAGGCCTGGTCTCCGCAGCAAGCCGAATACGCGTAGCGCCTCCTGCAGGTCATCATGCAGCTTGGTTTTTGCATGAGTCTTATATTTGAGTAGTGTCTGGCGATGGTAGACACGAACACTGGTTGCTCCGATGTCCATGTGTTGCAAAAGTCGGGCTTTTTTAACAAAAATAGCACCATTGTGGATCCGGAGTGGCCGCTGCGTGCTACCGCGCCGCCATCTTGGACCAACAACACGCTTGTTACCTAGAATATCAAGTTTATTTTAGAGATGCACCGATCAACCTGCCAGGGACCGGAATTAGCCAATTTTCCGCATGCTCGGCCCGGACCGGTAACCGGCCGGTCACCCTCACGTCTTACCGATTCCAAGCCGGTCTGTTTTGTTGCCAGCGGCACATGCAATAACGTCAGAGCTGCGTGTAAACATGTGGTTGGCATGGGAGATCTTCACTGTGTGAGTGAAGAATACATCAAGTTTGAAATGTGTAATAATTGTAAGGCTAAAGTAAACCGTGGGGGAACCACCACAATAACTTTCGGAACAACAACCCTAATTAGACATTTAAAACACCATCACCCAGCTGAAAATGCCCATTTTAAAGAAGAAGCTAAAAAGTGAAAGCGGCTAAATCTAGCCAGAGCTCAGAGCCAGCCACAAGTCAGCAGCCTCTCCTATCATTCCTTGGTATGAGCAACGAAAATACCAAAGCAATTACGAGGAAAATGATGGAATTCATGGCCCTGGATGACCAGCTGTTCTCCATAGTTGAGGACAGAGGGATCAGAAATCTGATAAATTTCCTCGATACAGAGTAGGAGGTACTTTCCGACATCACGTTGCCAGAGTTGTTTAATCTCGTGTCATGTCACACACGCAGCCTGTTATCTGTCAACATTTGGGTACACAAATCCGGGAGAGGGGAAGGGGGGTGCTGGATGGCAGAGGCAGGCGAAATACTATAGAAATTGTGCCGTTGTGATTTAACGTAATTTTTCCCACCGTGTCCGATATTAAAATCAGTGCGACACACATTGCAAAAGGCGTGGGCATTGTCGATATGGCTTCGGGATATGAAACTCAATTCTTCCATCCAGCTGTTGTTAAATTTACATGTATATTTTGTTTTTATCACCGGAGCACCACCTGAGTCTTCTCCTCCCATCTACCAGTGATGCTTGATTTAACATCCCGCGTCTACTGCCTGCGCAGATATCAACAGCGCAACTGGGTTGTAGGTTGCCAGATTGTGGTCATACATGATTTGTAATGTGTGTGATGTGTCGATTGTGTGAGTAGGATGCGTTTCATTCAAGATCTGGCAACTGGACCACCTTGGAATAATATATTGATTTGATTATTCATATAACGTGGTTTGGGTCATACAAATTACGGGAGTTTTTTTTGGGAGAAATAACAAAACGGGAGACTCCCGGGAAAAACGGGAGTGTTGACAGGTATGCAAGCCGTTCCTGATGCAGTGCTCAGTTTTACAACTGATATTTGGACATCTAACTTAAGTTGAGCGTTTTGGACACTTCAGTTTTCAGATCTTTGGAATTGTTTTGTTAGACGAGTATTAAAGAGAAAAAGGTCCATTTATAAAAATAGTGGGAAATGACATCTGTTATATAAAGCAACTCATTTGCAGTTAATTTTTATTTCTACATCTTTCCAGTCACAGAGCACTTTATTTTGAGAGTTGTTAAAGTGAGAGAAGATCCTGTAACTTAGTGCAGTTTGGGGGAAATTGTAATGTTTAATAATTCATTTTATTATGAAAATAAAATGTAGCATTGAAGAAAGGTAGATTTTGTTTGTATATGCGGTCAATAATAGTTCTTAGAAAGAAAATCGGAAAAAAATCGTCATCGGCAGGTCACACTTGCAAAAAATCGGAAATCGGCCAAGAAAATTGCAATCGGTGCATCTCTAATAAATAGTAAATCCAGAGAAACTGGTCATTTTGCAGTGGTCTAGTTTAAGTCTAGACTAAAGACTAATCTATAAATTGAATGGCATCTATGCTTATATTATTTTATTTGTTTCCCTGTCTCAACCTCGGGACTCCTATCCTGAGGTCACCAGAACCGGCTGGATCCAGCTCCAATCCAGTTTCGTGTTGGACTCCACTCCTACATCCGGCTGAATGATGATGACTAAATGCAGCCGGTGCCAGCCAGACATCACTTCATGAACTGATGCCAACTCCAACCATACTCCAATATGGATACTGCATATGCCACTGCCTTAACCTTGGACTAAGGATAGACCTCACTGAGATTACTGGCTGGTTGAACTGTGATGCACCTCACTGATCTCTGCCTGCATCACCTCGGTCTTTTGATGGACTACACTCTTGAAATGGAATGCATAGACTATAAATTGCCAACAAAAGCCTTCATCAGCCAATTAACAAGGACAATTGCATCTATGTGAACTTCTGCAGTTAATCCAGGATGGACTTTAAAGACTTTGGTCATTAATCTTACAGTTCAAACACAATCAATGTTTAAACACTGACCCTTAACCCTTACTTAGTTTAATAATTTTAAACCATGATTTTACCTATACATAATTAATATTTACATTACATTCATAATGTTAGCCAGAGGGGAACTGGCCCCCACAGTGAGTCTGGTTTCTCCCAAGGTTATTTTTCTCCATTAATCTACATCTTATGGAGTTTTGTGTTCCTTGCCACAGTAGCCTACAGCTGCTCACTGGGGTTATTAATACAATAACTATTTAATTACTTGTTTTTAAACACTATTTACAATCATATTTAATCAAACTACACAATGATGATTCATCGACATTATAGACATTACAGTTTTATCGTCTGTTAATGCCTGACCTTCTGTAAAGCTGCTTTGAAACAATGTGTGTTGTGAAAAATGCTACACAAATAAAAATTACTTGACTCTTAATTTTTTCCAGAGCTGTATATTAATATAGTTGTCTTTCCTTCTTTTGATTTAATGGGTGAAATATAACCAGGGCATGAGTGGAGATCAAATACATAAATGCAACAAGTCTTTGTTTGCCAAGACAATGATCTGATCGGTACTGCACTGGATTTGTTTGACCGAGAGTGACACATACCCAGCATGCTTGGCTCCCCCTCCAGCAAAGAGAGGATGTATTTGTTGAGGAAGAGCGTGCAGAAACTGAAGAAGTACCACAGCACCAGGAACACCAGAGCCCGAGAGCTCCACACACCCGAGTCGGCTTCAATCACCGTCGTCTCTGTGATGGTGATCTTCAGGACGGGCTCTCCGGGCGAATTCTCGCTCCGAGCCAAAGTCACCTGCTCCTGCCGTATCCTGAAGCTGGGGAAAGGCCAGAACGGAAGGGATTTCCCTGAGCGATTGTTGTCCGTCATGGTGCAGAAAGGGGGCGGCACCTGGAACCATCCAGTGGTGCAAACTCCAGGGGTAATAAACCAGTAAACGAACTGAGGCTTTACTCCATACTACAGGACACTGCAGGCCCACAGGCAAAAAAAAAGGCTTTCGGTTAGTTCAGATTAAAATACATCTCTAAACAACACAACAATAAGTTTTATGTTTAATAGAAGAAAATCTAAATCAGATGTCAGATGATCAAAACTGAGATAAACTGACACTCAACCAGAAGATAGATGATAGAGTTCTTTAACAAGTTTTGGTCACTACTGAATGCCCATACTGCCATTTGTGTTATTTCATATTTCTGATGACTTACTATTTATTCTACAATGTTGAAAATAATAATAATAATAACAATAAGACATGTCAAAACATGTGTAAGTGACTGTTCGTTTAATTGTTATGAAACTTAATATTGGAACATATACTTTAAGTGAACTATTGCATAGATGTGTTGACGAAAATTATATTTTAAATAATTATAAGTACAATTATATTATATGTTTAATACAAAAACATGTATTATATATGCAAACATACACGAGGTTTAGTTATTTTAGTCATCATCTGCAAATAAATGCTTCTAGAGCTTTTTAAGAACAGATAATAGAAATAAACATTAAAACAATGAAGAACACTTTATATGGATTACACTTTATAGTGATGCAATGCCAGATAACGAGATGAACACATTTACCACACATTTTAACACCTGCCATTGGCAACATTATGATATTTATCATCCACTATATTGTATGTATGAAAATTAAATAATAGTACTGTACCAAGTGCTTATTGTACACTTCATCTTCGCATGCTTTCACGGGGCTTGAGTGTCATCAGGCTGAAACGATGAACTGTAAAACATGTAGAATATGCATGAATCACAAGAGTAGTTGACCTGTCTTCGGTGCAGCATATGAACAATAAACGCGCTCACTGACGCTCTTTGTTTGTTTTCCTGTTATCTGATTGGAATAGCGGAAGTTTGAAGAATAGGGCAAAATACTATTTAGTCCGAGACGCGACACGCAGCACTGCTTTTAAAATGAATGGGAGAAATCGAAACGTCCAACGGATGTAGAAAGGAAGTCCCGCCTTACAGGTAGAAGAGCCAATCACATTTCAGATACAGACATAGCCTGTCAGTCAACTCGTGAACGCACATGCGTATTAGCTGAACCAGCCTGAACCATAGCTTTCTTAAGAGTAATCTGAGGTAAATAAGTATAATTTATTATACAATTGTTGTCCGAGTTTACTGCTGATTTTAAGTGAGTGCTTTATTCTTTCCCTATTCAAAGATGATAAGAGCTGTACATTCATACCGCTAGTATACGTTGAAAATAGCTGTCCGAGAGCGTTCCAAAGATGACCAAAGAGTGGATTGACTTGCCTTGCAAGTTACTCTGAGAGTACCCGCCCATTTTAATGTCTATGGGATCAATTCCATGCCACATATATTTGCAAAAATATAAAGTATAGCAAAATAAAATAAAGTTTTGCAAAACAAAAAAAGTATTGAGCAAACAAAAAAAATAATTTTTAAACAAAAATTAAGTATCACAAACGTCAAATAAAGTATCGAGAGAAAAAAAGAAAGTTTTGCAAACAAAAATAAAGAATTGCAAAATATAAATAAAATATAGCAAAAATCAAGATGTAATTAATTGCAAAAATCAATGACTGTTGTAAAATAATCTAAAGATCTTTTATCCTTTTTTATCTCTGCAACAGATTTTTAGGCAGCAATGATTTTGCCTCACATCTTTTTCTTTGCAACGCTCCTTTTAATCTGCATTTCCATCACGTGTGAGCTCGTGATACCGTTTTGCCTTTGCGCTTCACTTTTCTCTGCGTTTCACTTTATGGCACTGTTTTGACGTGGGGGTGGAGTCAGGGGATTGGGGCGTGTACAACGGGCTCAGTGATGCCTCTCTGGAAGTTACGTCATTAGCTTGAGACACAGATCAAACATCATGGCTGAGCACAGGCATACAGGTGGATCTCAGGTATATAAAGTTGATTGTTTCCTTTCATTTAATTAGCATTAAATGTGCTTTAACAGCGTTTGCTTCAGATAAAGAAGTTAGAGATCAGTTAAAGCGGTGGATTTATTAGCCATACTCGCTAACATAGCCAGCATCTGCAGTTTATTCTCTCTCAATTGATTGGACTATTGATTGATTCTTATGTTTATTTTATAGATTATAATTGTCTATACCATAGTATGTTGTCTTCTAAAAAATGTAAACTCCATATTTAGATGTAACATTATCACTGTTAAAGGAGACAATAAATAGATTACATATAAAAAGTTAAACGATCGTAACAAACGTGCATGTGTTCTGTCTTTAAAAATAAAGTTTTGAAATATAAAATGTTCACATCCCCTATATTCTTAACCCTGCGTTATACAGCTATGTGGCATGGGGGGCGTGGTCGTGTGTCAGTCTGCGGGAGAGAGCGCGGTAAGGCTTGTCACCTGGTTTGTAATTATCTCTAACACCTGTGTCTTGTTGTAGTGATACGGAGAAAGACATTTAAAGGGGCGCCAAGTGTCGAGAGGGAGAGCATCCAGAAAGCTCCACAGACTGAGTGATATTGTTTTGTTTATGTTACATTTGTACGGCGGTGACCGTCGTATGTTCGTGAAAGAAATTAAAGTGCTGATTTCAAACCTGCTTCGCTGTCTCCTGACTCCTCCATTGCTCAACGAACCTGTTCACAAGCTACTTAAGTTCTTACAATGCTCACAGTAAATGTACGTGTATCAAGGTCATCTCATGTAATGATTTGCCATGTCACATTTAGCAGAGAGAATATCCAGATGTCGTGACGAATCTTATTAGTGTTCTGACTCAAAGCTTCGGTCATATTCAGGCAGCTCAGGGTCAGCAGCAGCAACAACAACAACAGCTTTCTCCTGCTGTTTCTCTGCCTCGAGTATACTCAGCAGGATATAACCAGGTTATCAGCACCTACTCTTAAGAATCAATCTGTTAAATTTGTTTTGCTTTTGCACAATTAACATTATAAGTGATGTTCTTTTTATTGTTTGTAGATCGTTTCCTGGGATGCTTATTTGTTACGATCGTTTAACTTTTTATTTGTAATCTATTTATTGTCTCCTTTAACAGTGATAATGTAACATCTATTTATATATTTTTAAATATGGAGTTTACTTTTTTTTAGAAGACAACATACTATGGTATAGACAATTATAATCTATAAAGTAAACATAAGAATCAATCAATAGTCCAATCAATTGAGAGAGAATAAACTGCAGATGCTGGCTATGTTAGCGAGTATGGCTAATAAATCCACCGCTTTAACTGATCTCTAACTTCTTTATCTGAAGCAAACGCTGTTAAAGCACATTTAATGCTAATTAAATAAAAGGAAACAATTATTTTTTTATTTTTTTTATTGAACACCAAGTACAGAACAAAAAACAGAATGTACATCTACAATGGCATTGGTAAGTACGGGTAAATGAGTATTTAGCAAGGCACATATCAGTTAAAATAAAATAAATAAATTCAATGTATAAAATACAAATACAGAGGGGTCTCTTTATTCCTATTTTAAGAGCTCAAGGTCTCTTATTATTCCAGCCAATTTCTGGGCCTTTTTACTTTACATACATTCCAACGCTGGAAAGAAATTACAAATCAATTCTCTTTTAAATACAGAAAAATAAGGTTTCGTCTTCATACATTTGGACTTATGAATGAAAAATGTGCCCAGTATCAACATTACATTAATAAGAAATTAATTTCTTTTCTCGTCCAACAGCATTCCAAACATAACATGTTTCCTAGCAAAAGTGGGCAGTGAGTGAATCTTTGATTCCAACCAATAAGACATATTTTCCCAAAAAGTATTTGAAGAAAACGAGAAAAAAAAAAAGATGATCAGAACGTCTCTGTCAATTTGACAAAAAGTACAGGCATTTTCTTCAAAATTAAACCGTTGTCTTAAAAATTCACTTGACGGGTATACCCCATTGAATATTTTAAAATGAGTTTCCTTAAACAATCAACTTTATATACCTGAGATCCACCTGCATGCCTGTGCTCAGCCATGATGTTTGATCCGTGTCTCAAGCTAATGACGTAACTTCCAGAGAGGCATCACTGAGCCCGTTGTATACGCCCCAATCCCCTGACTCCACCCCCACGTCAAAACAGTGCCATAAAGTGAAGCGCAAAGGCAAAACGGTATCACGAGCTCACACGTGATGGAAATGCAGATTAAAAGGAGCGTTGCAAAGAAAAAGATGTGTGGCAAAATCATTGCTGCCTAAAAATCTGTTGCAGAGATAAAAAAGGATAAAAGATCTTTAGATTATTTTACAACAGTCATTGATTTTTGCAATTAATTACATCTTGATTTTTGCTATATTTTATTTATATTTTGCAATTCTTTATTTTTGTTTGCAAAACTTTCTTTTTTTCTCTCGATACTTTATTTTACGTTTGTGATACTTAATTTTTGTTTTTAATTATTTTTTTTTTTTGTTTGCTCAATACTTTTTTTGTTTTGCAAAACTTTATTTTATTTTGCAATACTTTATATTTTTGCAAATATATGTGGCATGGAATTGATTCTATAAATGTCATGTTGTTTACGGTGATTTATTAAAATCTGATATATTAGACAAAATACAAGACTGTGTATTTAACGTCTTAAATCAGGGAATTAATTATTATTATACATTTTTATTATTAATAATAATAATAGAAACGTATGTATATACAAACATACTGTATAGGCTATACAACAAAATGTGAATTAAAAAATAAAGTAGTAACAGTTTACCAGTGTTAAAATTAACATCATTTCAACAACTTAATTTATAAATTGTTCAAAATTGAAACAAGAAAAAAAAAAGAAAAAAATGTAATAATGGTATCCTGTAAAAGAATAATATGAGAAAGTGTAGGACAGCAGAACGTGCTCGGAAATCAATTAAACTTCATGTTGACTTTGAGCACATGAAGGATCTCTTAGTGCTGTACAACAAGACAGTTGAAGCTGCTAGAACTGAGTATTTTCTGAACTAATAACTACTAACTGCCTTAACACTACGTTTAATAATATGATCAACCCTGTGTGCTGCAATTTGTCCAATAGATTGTAACACATTTTTATCTTTTTGGGTGAACAAGGTCTTTAACATAAGGGCATCTATTATTCCTCCGTTACCTTGTGTGGAAACATCAGGTCGTAGTGAAGGGGCCTGCAGATGAGTGGAATACATTAACTAGCAATTGTTATTATCAATATGTAATCAAAGTGTTTATACTCACGTGCATGTATTTAGTTCATGTAAGAGTTTCTGTTTAAGTTTTAGGTAATTCATTATTGACACAAATACATTCACTACATTTAAAGTATATTTCTGTTTAACTTCGCTCTGTTGCGTTTGGACATCTTGTTCTATTGTCATGTTTGTTCCAGCTGGATAAGGTCTGTGTCCCAGTGAGTTTCTCAAACTTCACAGAAATATTGAGTTCTGTTTAATGATGCCATTACAGGGATTGTTTGTAGTTCTGAGAATCATGTGACTAAGTCAGAAGAGCTAGACCCCAGTTCATCTAAAGGGAAGCTCTGTCCCAAAAGGAGCCCCGGCCAAGTATTGAGTGCATAATACTTTCAGAAGGTCAACATTTCTGTATTATAAATTCTTTATTTTAATATTTTAGAATTCAGATTCTGGATTTTTGATTTCCATGAGCTGTAAGCCATATTCATCAACATTAAAACAAAAAAAGGCTTGAAATATTTCACTTTATGTAAACTTCTCCACGATATTCAAATGTTTTGAGATGCACCTGTTCCTATGGCAGCTCTTAGAACCGTTCGTGGGAAAGTTATGACATTTTGCACACATGTAGAGAACAGTCTTAGTAAGTGCAAAGTCTTTATCTCAAACTCTCTAGCGCCACCAACAGTTCAGGTTTCCACTCATTTTTATGTCAATAACTTTTGAACCATATGTCCTAGAGACAAGGTTTGACCTAAAATCGTGAAACTGGACTTTATTGACTCTGTTCTAATCTTAGTAAGTGCACACCAGTTTTTTTTTTTTGTGACTTTCTAAACATCTATTTTCAAATCGCTTTCAGTTTTGAAGATGCTGCATTGAGTTCCATTTATCTGCGTTCTGTCTAGCTGTTTGAAATACTCACCTGGTGTATGTGCTTTGAGTCCACCACCACATGCGTCTGGTGTGTGTGTATGTTTGTGTGTGTGTGTGTGTGTGTGTGTGTGTGTGTGTGTGTGTGTGTGTGTGTGTGTGTGTGTGTGTGTGTATGTTTGTGTGTGTGTATGTTTGTGTGTGTGTTTGTGTGTGTGAGTTTGTGTGTGTTTGTGAGTGTGTTTGTGTGTGTGTGTTTGTATGTGTGTGTGTGTGTGTGTGTGTTTGTATGTGTGTGTGTGTGTGTTTGTATGTTTGTGTGTGTGTGTGTATGTTTGTGTGTGTGTGTGTGTTTGTGTGTGTGTGTTTGTGAGTGTGTTTGTGTGTGTTTGTGTGTGTGTTTGTGTGTGTGTATGTTTGTGTGAGTGTATGTTTGTGTGTGTGTGTGTTTATGTGTGTGTGTGTGTTTGTGTGTGTGTGTTTGTGAGTGTGTTTGTGTGTGTGTGTTTGTGTGTGTGTGTGTGTGTGTGTGTGTGTGTGTGTGTGTGTGTGTGTGTGTGTGTGTGTGTGTGTCCAAATGTTCGCTCATATGGGAAAGCCGTGATGCTCTGTATTGTTGTTGCTGTGATTCATGAAGCGTTCCATTCAACTCAAGAGTGTCTGAATTTCCATCTTTCAACTAGGGAAAGTGCCACTGAATGACACTTTGTGTGACGCAGGTGTGTGTTACGTCACTTAGGGCAGGGAGATTTACAGTCAGTAACAAACATTCACTTTTATTAAATAATAACAAGACAAAGTTCTTACATTAATGATAATAAAATGTGTTTAGCGAACATTTTGCAGAGACAGGTGTTGAAAACACGGTTAATTACTCTCACTTTGATTTGATTATTGTAATGATAGCAGCATCAGTTTGGTTGCTATGAGACATCTCTGACAATCAATGCACCCCTCAAAACCACAACCTAATCAATCTCAAAATTAAAAATAAGCTCTCTCTTTGACACATTTGTGTTTAGTTAATTGTAGTTAATTGTGTCAGGTAATTGTCACTGGATTTTGAATGAATTGAAAAGTCACATCATGCATGATCACCATCGATCATCGTGTTCATGATCGATCATTGCTGCCTCATCTAGTTTCATCATGCAATGCCTTCATTTAATATCAAGACAAGCTGATATTTCAAGATAAAACTTAAGGCAGCACGTTGAGATAAGTTTTGGCACTAATGATAAAGTGGGCTTTTCTGTGTAATGAGATGGTCATTTTCAGGGTGATTCTGTAAATATGGGCTCTTATGACATCTGTATTTAAGTGTATATTTTTAAATCAGTGCAGCAATATATCAGTGCAGTTTGTCCTGCACATCATAAGCAGTATTTACACATTTACCCTGTGCCCTCGTGGAGAAACTGGAAACTATTGCAGCTACTTCAGGTGGATTAACTGTATAAATCCATGTAAAAATTCACGTTAAGTGTAAATGCCTTTTGCTCTGCCAATCTCATTATTGAGAACTGAAGCGTGAACAGACAGCATTTCACTGGCGCATACGCTGCGTTTAGGGAGCGGCGGTACTGCTGTACAGAACTAATGCCACTGAAAACTGTAACTACACTGAAATAACAACTATAAGCTATGAAATAGGCATTAATAAAACTTGAATTTATATGATTTAGATTTCCCTGGGGGACAATGTTTGCGTTTTCACTGTAATAATTAATAGAAATGTTTCCAAACCTCTCTTCTTATTGACAAATTCATCCAGATCTGACAAGAGCCCTTCAAGGGATATTTCACCCAAAAATTTAAATTGATATTTTATTATATATTTATTCTCCATCCCAGATGTGTCTGACTTTCTATCATTTTACCAACATTTTAAAGCTAAACAAAAAATCCACAAGTCAGCATAAAAGTAATCCATAAGACTCCAGTGGTTAAATCAACATCTTCAGGAGCGATGTGATATGAGAATGTGTGGATGAGACACAGATCACTTCCACATTCTTCTCTACATATCGCTCCCTGCTGGGCTAGGAGAAGAACTTTGAGCAAAACGTGACTTGAATATTGAATATTGAATATTGAACACATCAATCATATCACTTCTGAAGATAAGGATTTAACCACTGGAGTCAATGGATTACTTTTATGCTGCCTGAAGTTACTTTTGGAGCATAAACATTTTTGCACCCATTCACTTGCATTGTACTGACCCATAGAGCTGAAATATTCTTCTATAAATATTATGGGTATTCTGCAGAAGAAAGGAAGTCACTTGAGTACTTGAGAACTCTTTTAATTGGATACTTTCTTACTCAAGTAATTATTTATGTCAGCACCTTTACTTCTACTTGAGTAATTGTTTTTTCAAATAATTGTACTTTTGCTTGAGTACAGTTTTTGACTACTCTACCCACCTCAGAGCATTTTTTTTATGTCGTCCATAATAACAGATTGGAGCATTTACATTGAAAGTGTCAGAAGTATGTCAGAGCGTAGCGTAAGCTGCAGAGCAACGGGGATTTCGGCTCTGAGTCTATTTTTGCAGCTTCGCTCGTGCTCAATTAAAGTGACCATGCACAGTTGATTTGACACAAAAAAGTACACAATGCACAGAATAAGTATATATTAGTAGTCTAGTGTGCCTTTATGCTGTATGAATTAGAGCACATCTGAAAAACAAATGAAAAGAAAAAATACATTCTAGGAGATTTAACAATTTAAACCAGTTTTAAATGTTAATTATAGATCTTAATTAGAAGTACGGTTTATCATTTAAAACTACAGTAAACTACAACTTATGAGCCTGAAAATATGAGACAAAAACACTTTTTTGCTAAAAGTCTTTTACGTACTATTAAACATAGAGCAGGTCTATAGATGAAATTGTTTTGACATCACACTGCAGGAGACCAGACTTCTGGGTTCTATCGAGCAGCAGATTTCAATGGTGGAAATAGGCAGCGCTTCAGTTTTAATAATCTTTTACACTTTATAGAATGTAATAATGTATTTTAATGTTAATAAAAAGTTATAAGGAATATCTATGGTTTACAGGGAAGAAATCATGTCATTCAAACAACTTTAAACTTGTTTGAATGAGCCTGTATGATTATGTTGGACATATTCAGATTGATGATTTCACATCCTCTGAAGCCTAAGAAATGTGATACATACAAACAAAAACTACCACTAGACATGCAATATGTGTCTTTACTGCTTAAATGTGTTTTAAAGAAGAGGATTGAATATGCAGGGTAATACACAGTTTATTGGTAAAAACAGGGTTTCAAGGGGTAGCAAATCACAGGCTGGGCTGGATAAGGTCCAGAGTCAATGACACCTCAGATAGCATAGACAAGACCCATGGAACAGTAACACCCAGCCAAGATCAGTCTGCACAGGAGGTCAAAGATAATGGTGAATGAGACAGGGGAGCAACGGGCAGTGGTGGCTGGTGAGGCAGGGAGAACGGGAAGGGAGATGGTAGAGTGGAGACCAGTGGCGGCAGGGTAATAAGCACTGTCCAGTAGCCTGGGAGATGGGGAGACTGGAGAGAATTTTGTTTTTTTAAAGAAAAATTAGATTTTTTAGAAGCCCTAATCTCCAATAATCTGTGTTTCAACCACACAAAAAGCACTTTTTGGAAAGTTTCAGCACAATTTGAGCGAAGCGCCTGTAGACCGCAGTTCGTTTCTGGGCAACAAAAGAACCCAGAAGGGGCGGAGCATTTGTTTGTAAACAGTAATTTCATCTATAGGCTTCAGGAATACCCAATCACCACCGAGTTTGCTTTCACATGTAAACACATGCACGTGACAGATCGTGGCATCAGTACATTCAGAATGTATCTCATTTGTGTTCACCAATGGATTATACCAGACTGATTGTTGAGGTGAAGCAGCAGAAAGTGCTCTATTGTTTACCTTTTTGATGCATATGTGGTTCACCTCCTATTCATGTATGTAAGATTTCACAACTATCAAGTTTGTAATACTTATCAATGAACCACTCCTGACAATCATTTTATAATTTATGGTATTTATTAAAATAAATAGTCACCTTAGTAGCATAGAAATCACAGTATTTTTTCTGTATAGAGCCGCTGCTGTGATGCTATAGAAACACTTCCAGTGTGAAAGCTCTGTAGAGTCTGCAGCTGCAGTTATGCTGTAGTTAAACTGACACTATGCTCACGTCTCGCTCAAGTTTGTGATGTGAAATGGGTATGAGGCTGTACTAAGCCCTACCCCAAACCCTAATGTGAGGATAGCGTTGATAGCACATCCTGAGTGCACTCTTCTCTGTTTGGGCCCTAATAAATAATAATCCTTAGAAGAACAATAGGGTCTCCGCACTTTCAGTGCTTGGGCCCTAACAAATTACATTCTGAAACATCCATGTAACAGTGAAGATGCATATGTAGAGCGATTAACACTCATTCAAAATACAATCTTTGAATGACCGTTAGATTAATTGAGGATGATTCATATCTAACGATTTCTACATTCAACGACTTTCAGTTCAAAGGTGCAGCAACATTAGTCTCATGGGTCGGTAAGAGTGGGTGTCACCGAGTAATTTGAAGAACAGGTTAGACAAAGTCCCTTGTGCTCTTCCCTTCAATGCCCTCGGGCAGGCCCACCACCTGAATGTTCTGACGTTTCAAGCGAGATACCAGGTCGTCCACATTAGCTTTAAGTGCCACATTGTCCTCTTCCACACGCACCGGTTTTAGCAGCAGGGCATTCACATTGTGCTCCAACATTGTGTTATTCAATCACTGTGGTCAGAGAGGCTCGTTTCCATTTCGCTACTGGTGGATGCTTGAGTTGCCAAAGTTAAACCAATTGAGTCAATGGAAGATCTAATTGGTTCCAAGGAGCTGTTCAACAAAGCGACGAACTCTTCAGTCATGTCCTTTCTGAATTTTTCTAGTCCTTTCCCGATTGTCAGAGGTGTGGATTCAGACTCTGTATTTGTTGAGCTTGAGTATGCTGTTTACCACCTAATCTCTTTCCACTCATCTACTCATTTGGATTGAAGACGAGTACAAAATAAAAAAGATAAATAGATTCAGTATGACGTTAAAATTTGGTAAAATAATTCACATCATACAATTACTGGTTGACAAACATTACTGAGACATTCTCCTTTCTTTACAATTTTTTTCTCACCAAGGTGAATTCTAACTCTCCTCACAAGTCCATCTGAATAAACTGTGGTTTCTACAATCTTGCCTAAAGTCCATTTGTTCCCAAGTAGATAATTGTCCTTGACAATCACTATGTCCCCTACTGACAGATTTCTCTTAGGGGTATGCCAGGGTTGTCTGACAGCAATGTTGGCGAGCAGGGTTGTGAGGGTTACTTTTGAAATGTAATCCACTACAGATTACAGAATACATGCTGTAAAATATCATTTGTAACATATTCCATTAGATTACTCAAGGTCAGTACCATATTCTAAATACTTTGGATTACTTCTTCAGCACTGGAAGATTGTTTCACTTGTTTTGACTATAAAATCTCTGTCAGTACAGTAAGACAAAATACACATGTTAAAAATACATTCTCTGAAAAACCCAAATATCTTATGCAGTGTTGTTTCGAAAACAAGATCAATCAAACTGATCTTGTTTTAAGGATTTTTAGATATTATTATCAAGAATATGATTTTTGCCCTGATATCAAAGGTCTTACTTGAAAAAATTTATTATGATCCAAAGTGACATGTGCATGTAAAATGGCTAGAAATAGCATTTTAGCTTAGCGTAAAGCTGACAATTTACATAAGGTTTAATTCTATTTCTTCTGCTCCTAACTGACTTCAAACGTACTTCTCTGTCTGCTCGTATGAATGTAACACATCATCAGAAAGTGTTTCACTGCTGTTCAAATGCACTTTGGATCACATCATTTAAATGTATAAATGTTTTCATCTGAAAGCACTAAATATGAAATGAAACTAATGACAATGAAATGCAAAGAAATCTCTTCAGTAATCTTGTATTCAGTAAGCAAACTTTTTAATGTAACTGTATTCTAAATACCAATGATTTAAATTGTAAGGTAGTGGAATACAGTTACTTATATTTTGGTATATGTTAGTTAATTATATCTGGCAAATGAGGTCTTTCTTTAAAAGGTAGTGGCACTTAATAATGTCCGGAACTATTTCTCCTTTTACTGTCGCTTAATTTCGAGTTTTTTGTTTGTCATCATCAGTATCTTTAAAATCAGATTCTAAAATGCGAATGGCATCTGCTGGAGTCAATGGAGGGATTTCCTTGACAGAGAGTCGGTGACAAAAACTAATGAAGGTAGAAGAATCAAGCTGGGGTAATGAAGTTCCAACAATACTCCAGCTTAAATCAGTTTAAATCATCATTCTCTCCAAAGATCACCTGTCTTGGTGCCAGTGCTCTAACGCAGTTATAATCAGAAATCCAGCTGCACAATTCTGCAATGAGGGTATTTCATCTGCAATTGCAAAAAGATGATTCCAAAGAAAAGGCGTTTCACATGTGAGTGTGCATGATTGACAGGAATACAATCTTTGGTATCGATAAGAGGGAGCTCAATATATGCAGCAGAGCTATAACCTCTTACACGAAGTCCTGAAATCTTTTCACTCTTCACTATATTATCCTTTCCAGTCATGGTGGTCAGTTTCAACTTCACAGGAAATGTATCTACCTGCAAAATATTACTCACTTCTTGGTCAATAAAGGTTGTATCACTTTGTTAACCAAGCAAGGCATACATTTATTTTTCTACACTGACGTTGTTGTTTGATGATAACCACACTGGCACAACCATTGACGTATAAGATGATCTCTTTCCAGCTACACTAATCGATAGTGCAGCTGTAGACTCATCTGCTGATCTTTGAGCAGAAGCTGTTGCAGCAACTGGCTTTTGCCTTTTAACATAACTGTCATTGTAAAGACTAGTAGGTTGTTTTCCCATACATGTATTACAGGAGAGATTATGACAACAATCTTTTGTATTATGGCCAGGTTTCAGACATCTGTAACAAAGATTATTTTCCTTTACATCTGCCCGTCGGTCCTCTAATGTCTTAGTTATTTGTTTGGAACAGTCATAAAGCTGATGCTTAGGATCTTGACAAAATATACAAAACCTTTCTTTGTGGTTCTTTGCTTATCAAATATTAAGAACATTAGCCTTATTTCCCTTGGTTTCTCTGAAATGTAGTTTCTTTACAGATTCCAAACTAAGGTCATAGGAAGACATGATTGGATTACAGACAATCTCTGCTTCTAATGAGACAAATACAACAAAGGCCTTAAAATGAAGAAAATCCTTGTTGACATTCCAACATGAGGTAACCCATTCGGCTAGTTTTTGGACTAACTTCTGGTTTTCCTCATAGTCATTTGATATCTGTAGGCCTATGACATGAGGCAAGGCATCTTGACGGGCATTAAGCAAATCTGAAAAATCTCCAACAGTGTCCTTCGACTGGATTTTTGGCCAATTTGCGAGTTTCTGTCTGAAGACACGTTGTATCACAAATGTCTGGCCGTAGATCTAATTGAACTCCAGGCATCTTTAAAAGCTTTGTCGTCGCTCCTGTAGAAGGTGCCATCTAAGCTTTTACGTGCTGAACGACCGACATAACTTTTCAGATAATAAAGTTTTTCAGCAGCAGATATATTCGTCCTATCAATCAGAGATGTAAAGGAAACCTTCCACTCAACGTACTGGATGGGATCACCATTTACTACAAAGGGCTCTGGAACTGACAGTCTATTCAAGTTTATACTATCTTCAAAGGCTTTCACAAGGGAAGGCACATCATTTTAAGATGAAGATAATATTTCATTAGCAGGTTGGTTAAAGAACCCCCAAGGTGAACAACGCTGTTCTCTGATAATAAACTTTGTTGGAAAGTGATCAACTTCTTGTGCTGCCATCTGATTATAAGTCTCGAACCTAGCCTGTGCTACTCTTAAATCTCTTTCGGCCTGTAGCTCCTACAGTTCACGTTTTTGAACATCTAAATCTCTCCTTTGCTTTTCTTGCTTTTCCTGAATTTTCTCTTTTCGTTTATTTTCCTCCATTAGTATTTTATACTCCACTTCTATTGTAGCCAATTCCGCAGCTGCTTCAGCATGTTTTAATGCTACAAGTGAAGATACAGTACGATGACTTGACTGGGCACTAGACTCGTGACTAATTCTGGAAACAGTGGAGCCATTGATAGAACGAGCATAGCTAGATTCAAGTCATTTTTGTAAACAATGTCTTGCCTGTTCAGAATCAAACTCATCAATGCCTGATATTCTTTCATAAGCATTTTGTATTATGTCTGTTTTCACTGCCTCACAAGCATTAATACAACGTATTCAGTAGATGGCATGACATGATCTCTAACTTCAACATAAACGTGTATAACATCCTCTTTTCCCTTTTCCAGAGTATCAATAAGAGATCCTAGCTGACTCTCAGTGACATCAGACATTTTCCATCGTTCATGTATGGAGATGAGATTCCTCTCTTCTGGATTTCTTCTGTTTTAAGGCAAGCATTTTATTTTATGTAGTAGGTTTTCGTGGACGAACAGAACACCAACGACTTGGAGATTCCCCTGATGCTCCTTGAATTTTGCTTTTAAATTAATTGAGGTCTTTGACCTGTTGTCTCAATGAACTATTGGTTTTTGATTCTCATTATGAAGTGTCTCAATATCATTTTGGAGACCATTAACCTTTCAAGACCAACATTATCAAAGAAACAATTTGACTCTGTCATTTTAAATGTTAAACTTAACCAAATAATGCACGTAAAATATATGACCTTCACAATTATAGAATAATTACTAAATCCTCAATTGACATAAACAATCTGTAGTCTTAAACTTCAGTATCAACAGTATTTTAAAAGTACATTTTTGATAAAACAAACATTTTCTTTAATATAGAAAGAAATATCCCTCTTCAAAAACAACAAGAAATGTCACATTCCCTTTCAAAGGCTTTAAAAAACAAGATTTTGAAAATGTTTTTAAACGTAAAGACTAAGACTCAGCGTCACGTAACCTTGGGATGGAAGCTGCTGGATCTGAGACAGGGAATCAAATAGAATAATATTAGCATGATATCATTCAATTTATTGCAGAGTTATAAATCATGATCAATGTTTCTGGTTTCTGGTTCCGGGAGACCCAACTAAAGCAGCCTAATTGTGGATTGGAGGATAAATGAGGTGTATGCCTGGCTAAATAGAGGAGTCTTTAGTCTAGACTTAAACTGAGAGAGTGTGTCTGCATCTGATGATGATGTAGATGATGTAGCGCAGCCACATAAGGGATGAATATTTATATCGCTGTTAATTACCCTAATTATGCTTGTAAGACAGCTGTTATGTTCTAACTATTCTTCCTGTGTTTATTGCCAAGATAAGTGTTTGAGATCCCGTTTTACTCACGCGAGAGTTCTGTTTCGTAGCTTCAAGGAATTCCCAGTGACGTCACTCCAAATCAGCTGGGTGACTTTTTCTTCTCTTTAAATGGAGCCGGGAAACCGGCGTTCAGGACGACACGTTGATGCTCAAGCGATCGATCGCGCGAAAAACCTCCACCAAGGCTGTTACAGACTGTGCACAGAAAGACACTGTGGGATTATCTTTTTTGTTGATTTTTCACCTTTGGATTTCGTCACAGAACAGCGCTGCTTCACATCGAGCTCACGGACTTAACACAACCTCCGGTGAGGCCGATTCAACGCACACACACACAAATAAACAGGACATTGTACGGGACTCATAGTCATTTCATCTACTTTTCATTTATTATTTATTTTTTGCTTTCTTGTTTGTCTTTTGTACATTTATATATATATATATATATATATATATATATATATATATATATATGTCTGGATTCACTTTGATGTTTTTTTTTATTGTAAATACACCTTGGGTTTAAATTGAATTGTTGTCTTCCTAGCCTTCTTTTTTTTATATAAACTTCATCACCTTACAAACTTAGGGTCAAGACCATATTATTTTTGTGTATCATCTCCTATAAATCTAGGCTGAGCGTTACATATTGGTGGCCCGTACGGGGACCCTTTATTATTATTATTGTGTTTGTTTGGGGTGTGGTTCTTTTCTCTATCTCTCTTTTTTACAATTTGCAAAATGGATGTGACAAATGTTGATTTGGTGGAAGTTCCTGATGAAAATATTGATAACTCTGTGAAATCTGGAAATGTCCAAAATGATATTGAACAAACAGAGGTGGATTTTACCACAGGTTCATTTGTAACCAGGCGTAATCCGCCTGAAGAAATAACTTCAATGATTAGTTCATTATACATGTCTGACACTGAACAATCTGATGATGATGATGATGAAGGTAGCATACTGAATATAGGCATGGTACAATTGATGCATACTGACTTGACTCAATGTAAAGGTAATTTATTGGCTCTAAATCAAAAATTACATACTTTGGAACAAGATTTCAAACAGTCAATGGACAGTACATTGAATAGGGAAGCAAGCTTTAGGCAGGCCGTGGACTCTAGCTTGGCAGGGTTGGAGGAGTACTTCATTAAGGCACTGGAAAAATTAGAAAAGGCTGTAACAGATTGTTTTCTGAGGAGAGATGCAAAATGGGAAAGTCAAATGAGAAAAATGAGGCTCACTAGCACTCCCACACTCTCCAGATTACAAGCCTATTCACCAGATTCCTCCCATTTTTCCACTGTCCGTCAACCACTGACCCCAGCTCTAGTATCTAGAGAGAAAATTTCCACTCATAAATCGATCAATGATACTTATGTTGTTCAACCTCAAGTGCTTGCTCACCATCCTCTGTAGTGGCAGGTGCATCCTCATTCTGTGCCCGTCCGCCTATCCGCATAGAGTTCCCCTCTTTCGGAGACTCCTGTGAGACGGCGGAGGTGCTCAACTTCATCGAGCAATGTGAGAACTTCCTGGAGATCCGGCCCCTTCTCTGTGCTGAACTACTAGGAACCTTAAGTACGGTACTGAAGGGACCCGCTCTGAGCTGGTGGAAGGCAGAGAAGGTCAAGGTAACGGATTGGAGGTCCTTCAAAAAGGCATTCATGGCTGCTTTTCTCCCAGACGATTACTTCTCAGAAGTGGAGGAAAAACTGAGGACGATGGTACAGCAGCCACGGCAACGCCTGAGGGACTTTGCATATGACTACCAGGCCTTATGTCTGAAATGGAAGCCAGAGATCTCTGAAGAGGAGCTAGTAAATCGTATACTGAACAACATCAACCCCAGAGTCGCCGGGTGTATGAGGTTAAAAGTTAACTCTGTTGAACACCTGGTGAAAATCGGATCCATGGTGGAAAAGGACTTTATGGGAGCTAAAGACTACTGGCAGAAAGTGGGAACTCAGAGCAGCAAAGAAAAGACCAACAAGAAATCTGCTGAATGTACCTTCAATAAAAACCTGGCCGGAGTAACACTAGCTCAACCCCATCCAGTGTCATCTCTCCTTGTGGTGCCTGTAAAGGTAAATGGCAAAGAAGTGAAGGCAGTGTTAGACACAGGTAGCACTTACACTTTAATGCAAGAAAACCTGTGGAAACAGTTGAGAGGTGAGATTCCATCAGTTGTTACCTTCAGTCCACAGAGGTTCATTATGGCAGACGGAACAATTCACCAGTCCAGAGACCTGCAAAGGATTAGGTTTCAATGGCATGACCACGAATGCAGTATGGATACTTATATCCTAAAAGACACTCACCTCGCCTTTCCTCTTATTGCTGGTCTGGATTTCCTGAGGGCCACGGGAGCAGTCCTGGAAGTGGGACGTGGCCGATATGGGTTAAGATCTGACAAAGGATACACCTATTACCCTTTCTTGCCGTCACAGATTCCAACAGGTCCAGCCAACCCATCTGGTCCAGTTCTTTCTCATATGGCTGCAAAGCTGAATTTATACTATGCCTTACCCTCAACTGGTAGACTTCCCGAACTCATGTCTGTTTCCACCGAGATCACTGAGTGGGACTCTGACAATCAGGAGGAGTTAATGAAGTTGATCTTTGTCTGGCCACGCACCACTTCAAACACCCTGGGTAAGACCTCAATAGTACAACACAAAATCACATTATCGGATGACATACCTCTCAAATCTCGAGCATACAGAGTTTCTCCTCTTAAGAAGCAGATCATTGAGGAGCAAATAGATCAGATGCTGCGAGATGATATCATTGAACCATCCTTCTCGCCTTGGTCTTCACCTGTAGTCCTGGTCCCCAAACCTGATGGCTCTTACAGGTTCTGCGTGGATTACAGGAAGCTGAACAGCAAGACAGTACCAGACGCTTACCCAATGCCGTTGATTCACGACATCCTTGAATCCCTGGAAGGAGCTTCCTGGTTTAGTTCCTTGGATCTGCAGTCTGGGTACTGGCAAGTGGAGATGGATGACCAGAGTAAGGAGAAAACTGCTTTTATCTCAACCAAGGGGCTATTTCAATTCAAATCGATGCCGTATGGGCTCAGAAATGCCGCTGCTACCTTCCAACGGTTGATGGAGAGAGTACTGTCTGATTTGAGGGGGACAATTTGTTTTGTGTATATTGACGACATAATAATCTATTCAAAGTCAATAGAACAACACATTGAACATTTCAGCATGGTTCTACATAGACTTACCCAAGCCAACCTGAGGCTGAACATGAAGAAATGCCACTTCTTCAAGCGACAGCTCAAATTCCTCGGCCATATAGTCTCTGAGAGGGGAGTGGAGATTGACCGAGAGAAGACCAGAGCCGTTGCAGAGTTCCCCCCACCGCAAGATCTGAAAGCCTTGCAACGATTTCTGGGACTGGCAGGGTGGTATCATAAGTTTATTTCCCACTTCGCTGACATTGCTGCCCCATTGAACCACCTCAAAAAGAAAGGAGTTAAGTGGGAGTGGAGTGTCAGTCTAGTATGGATGCACTTATACAAGCTTTACAAAACTCACCAGTGTTGATACAACCTGACATTAACCAACCCTTCCAGGTTCATACGGATGCAAGTGAGGTAGGAATGGGTGCCATCCTCACTCAGCATTCAGAGGAGGGAGAAAAGGTGGTAGCATATGCATCACGGACCCTAACTGGAGCAGAGAAAAATTACAGCACTTCTGAAAAGGAATGTCTAGCAGTGGTTTGGGCTGTTGAAAAGTGGAGACATTACCTGGAGGGAAGACCCTTCGACGTCTTCACGGACCATGCGGCTCTCGCCTGGGCGTTCAACTGCCCTAAAACATCCTCACGCCTTACCCGCTGGACACTCCGCCTGCAACAGTTCAGTTTTCAAGTTCATCACAGGAAAGGTTGCCTCAATCAGGGACCTGACGCATTGTCCCGGGTCCTGGAGAAACCTATTGCTGATGATGCTCCTTGCCTGATCACGTCTTCACACAGTGCATCTACATTACCTCACTCTCTGGAAGAAATAATAAAAGCTCAAAATTTGGATGATACCATCTCTCACCTGCAGTCTAACATGAACCCTCGAACAGTCAAAGACCAACCCATCACCTTTGAAGACCTCCAAGGGGTGTGGTATCGCAGAGTTCCTATGAAAAATCAAGGAGTGAAATATCAACTGGTAGTACCACAATCCTTAACATCTGATTTCATGCATTACTATCATGATAATCCACTTGGAGGTCATCTTGGACGGTTGAAAACTCTGCTGAAGATCCTAGGCGTGGCATGGTGGCCGTCCGTCCGGAAGGACGTCTGCCAATACATTAAAACCTGTAAGATATGCCAGAAATATAAGCCCAGCAATTCCAAACCATCGGGATTGATGCAGAGCACATTGATCACAGAACCTGGACACACGTTAGGGGTGGACCTTATGGGACCCTTCCCCAACAGTAAAAAACAGAACACGTACCTCCTTGTCATTGTGGATTATTTCACAAAGTGGGTAGAAATGTTCCCACTCAGAGACAGTAAGACCCAGAAAATAGTGAAGATTCTGCGGGAGGAGATATTCACTCGTTGGGGGGTACCCAAATACCTGGTGTCCGATAGGGGCCCCCAATTCACTTCCAGCCTTCTGGGTGATCTGTGCAAAACATGGGGATGTGTTCAGAAACTCACCACGAGTTATCATCCACAGGCAAACCTAACAGAGAGGATCAACCGAACCGTAAAAACTATGATTGCTGCCTATGTGGGACAACAACATCAGTCCTGGGACCAGTGGCTACCTGAATTCGCTATGCCATTAACACCGCCCAGCAAGAAACCACAGGAAAGTCTCCTACAGAGCTCATGCTGGGTAGGCAAATTCTAGGACCACTGGAACGTCTTATCCACCAACCACCTTCACCAGATCAAGCTGCTTATTCCCTGGTAGAACGACAAAACATCATGATGGAGGAAGTGAGGAACAGAATGAGGATGTGCCAAGCCAAACAAGCTAGGTATTATAATAACCGTAGGAAAAATGCGCAGTTTCAAACGGGTGACCTAGTTTGGATTAAAACTCATCCTCTCTCTAGTTCCTCAAACAAATTCTCTGCCAAGCTAAGCCCAAGTGGGAGGGTCCAGCTGAAATAAAAAGTAAAACAGGGCCAATAAATTACACTGTGTGCTGGGGCAACCCACAAAGAACAGATATATTAAATGTGGTAAACCTGAAGCGCTATTATGGACGCTCTCCTCCGATGCCGCTGGCTGGGGGGATTATGTAGCGCAGCCACATAAGGGATGAATATTTATATCGCTGTTAATTACCCTAATTATGCTTGTAAGACAGCTGTTATGTTCTAACTATTCTTCCTGTGTTTATTGCCAAGATAAGTGTTTGAGATCCCGTTTTACTCACGCTGAGAGTTCTGTCGCGTAGCTCCAAGGAATTCCCAGTGACGTCACTCCAAATCAGCTGGGTGACTTTTTCTTCCCTTTAAATGGAGCCGGGAAACCAGCGTTCAGGACGACACGTTGATGCTCAAGCGATCGACCGCGCGAAAAACCTCCGCCAAGGCTGTTACAGACTGTGCACAGAAAGACACTGTGGGATTATCTTTTTTGTTGATTTTTCACCTTTGGATTTCGTCACAGAACAGCACTGCTTCACATCGAGCTCACGGACTTAACACAACCTCCGGTGAGGCCGATTCAACGCACACACACACACACACACAAATAAACAGGACATTGTACGGGACTCATAGTCATTTCATCTACTTTTCATTTATTATTTATTTTTTGCTTTCTTGTTTGTCTTTTGTACATTTATATATATATGTCTGGATTCACTTTGATGGTTTTTTTTTATTGTAAATACACCTTGGGTTTAAATTGAATTGTTGTCTTCCTAGCCTTCTTTTTTTTATATAAACTTCATCACCTTACAAACTTAGGGTCAAGACCGTATTAATTTTGTGTATCATCTCCTATAAATCTAGGCTGAGCGTTACAAGCAGCCTAATTGTGAATTGGAGGATAAATGAGGTGTATGCCTGGCTAAATAGAGCAGTCTTTAGTCTAGACTTAAACTGAGAGAGTGTGTCTGCATCTCGAACAGTGTTTGGGAGACTATTCCATAGTTTAGGAGCCAAATATGAAAAGGATCTTCCTCCTTTTGTGAAGTTTAATATTCTAGGAACTATTAACAGGCCAGAATTTTGTCATCGTAATGAACGTGATGGAATATAGCTCACACAGAGTCCTCAGTTTAGTTTTGTATATGAACTTTCAGGTCTTCAGAACTCAATTAACTCATATGATGAGTGTGATATCCCATAAACTCACTTTAAACTCTTGGGAAAACAAAACAAATCAATATAACGTGAAAGAAAAAAATAAAATGTTAATGTTTTAGTTCAATATGTACAATATATTGGATTACAATTAGTAAATTGTTCACAATCAGATCACTCAAGGTTCAAAACTCTTTTTTTTTTTTTAAGGAATTTTATTCAAAATAACCTGATGTCTTTTAAGTATGTAACCTCTGTTCCCCGAGGGAGGGAAGGACACGTTGTGTCAGAGAAGCGACACTAGGGGTCTCTCTTGAGCGCCGATATCCACCTCTGATCTATGAAAAAAGGCCAATGGGAGTTGGCAGTCAGTATTTGCATGTCCCGCCCCCGGACATATGGGTATTTAAGCGCCGCAAATACGGGAGTTCATTCAGGATTTTTCTGAGGAGCCGGAAATGCTCCGGCCACAACAGTGGCTCGGTTCAGCGACATGGCGGAGGAAAGACACAACGTGTCCTTCCCTCCCTCTGGGAACGGAGGTTACATACGTAACCAAACGTTCCCCTTCTGTCGCTCTCTCTACGTTGTGTCGGAGAAGTGACACTAGGGGACCCATTCCAATCTTGCAATGCGCTAAACCGTGTACGTGAACCGCCGATACAGAGGCGGGCAGGGATTTCATCCAGTGCCGCGCATCGTCTGTACCTGGCTGCACGTACCCTTCCCCAATGCCCCATAAGAACATCGGAATCCTTCTAGTTACCCTGGGAGGGGAACAAGGTGATGTTTGCCAACATGGGAACGGGCCAGCCTGGCTGGGCCTCTTTTCTCTCTATGTTTCTTGCATAGAGCAATCACGCCGGGGCCTTTACACGCATATAGGGAAGGGGGTCTTACCCAGACCCTGCGGAGACCACACCTGCCATTTTTCTTGGGGAGGAAAAGTGGTAGACACGTCACACGGCCGTCTTAGGACTCGTGTGGAAAGTATGGTGCGGTGGTAGATCCAGCCTCGAAAGTGGGGAGTTGCTACAGCACGGCGACCGGGGAAGCTGTAACTGCCCAAGGGAGACACGGGGGTCCGCTCGTAAGGGGAAAGAACCGTGGAATTACACACAGGGGGAGTCCGAGCAGGAGGCCTTACCTGTGGAGGACCTATACCAGTACAGGGTAGCCATCAGGGTACCCGCAGTGGCTTGGGTCGGCGAGTTCCTCCGCTGAACCATGGACCCGGAGGGCTGGGGAGGAATCGACCAGGGTCCCGACTTGGAGTGGGGTGCCCTGGGAAGAAGGCGCACTACTTTACCTTGACGTCAGGAAAAGGGCGCTGGGCGCAAGCGATCCATCCGGCCGGTCGGTCTACGTGTTACCGAGTTCTACGGGCTCAGACCTGAGAAAACACGAGACGCAACCGACTCAACGAGGAGGTTGTAAAACCTCGCGAAGGTGTTGGGTGTTGCCCGACCCGCGGCTCTACAGATGTCTGCTAGGGAGGTGCCCTTGGCCAGTGCCCACGGCCAGTGCCCACGAGGACGCAACACCCCTTGTTGACTGAGCTCGGATCCGCAAGGGTAGGGGCACGGCCTGGGTGTGATAAGCCAGTGTGATGGCGTCGACAACCCAGTGGGCGAGCCTCTGTTTGGAGACGGCATTCCCTTTCTGCCGTCCCCCAAAGCAGACAAAGAGCTGCTCAGAGCGTCTGGTGCTCTGTGTGCGGTCCAGGTAAATGCGCAGGGCGCGCACTGGACATAGCAACGAAAGGGCTGGGTCTGCCTCCTCCCGGGGCAGTGCTTGCAGGTTCACTACCTGATCTCAGAAGGGTGTGGTAGGAACCTTGGGTACATAGCCCGGTCGTGGTCTTAGGATCACAGACGTATCTGCCGGACCGAACTCCAGGCAAGTGTCGCTGACAGAGAACGCTTGCAGGTCCCCGACCCTCTTGATAGAGGCGAGCGCGATCAACAGGGCCGTCTTGAGCGAGAGGGCCCTGAGTCCAATTGATTCAAGCGGCTCGAAGGGAGGTCTCTGGAGTCCTGCCAAGACTACCGAGAGATCCCAGGAGGGAACTAGGCCTGGCCGGGAGGGATTCAACCTCCGGGCGCCTCTCAGGAACCTGAGGATCAGGTCGTGCTTACCCAAAGACTTGCCGTCTACAGGATCGTGGTGGGCGGCAATGGCGGCAACATACACCTTGAGGGTGGACGGGGACAGCCTCCTGTCCAGCCTCTCCTGTAGGAACAGGAGCACTGACTTGATCGCGCATCTCTGTGGGTCTTCGGTTCGGGAAGAACACCAATCTGTGAACGAGCGCCACTTTAGGGCGTAAAGGTGCCTGGTAGAGGGGGCTCTGGCTTGGTTGATTGTATTCACAACGGTCGCCGGTAAGCCGGCTAGCTGTTCCGCATCCCGTCCAGGGACCAGACCTGGAGGTTCCAGAGGTCTGGGTGCGGGTGCCAGAGCATGCCCCGTCCCTGAGAGAGGAGGTCCTTTCTCAGGGGAATTTGCCAGGGAGGAGCTGTCGCGAGAAGTCTGAGTTCCGAGAACCAAGTCCGAGTGGGCCAGTAGGGGGCCACTAATGTGACTTGCTCCTCGTCCTCCCTGACCTTGCACAGCACCGGTGCAAGAAGGCTCACTGGGGGGAAATGCGTACTTGCGCAGCCCGAGGGCCAGCTGTGTGCCAGCGCGTCTGTCCCAAGGGGAGCCTCTGGAAAAGTTTTAGAGGGACCACTGTGCCTGGCTTGAAGGAAGCGAGGCAGTCCAGCACCGACTGAGCACGCTCGCTCGTGAGACGTGCTGTCATTGAGACTGAGTCTAACTCCAACCCGAGAAAAGAGATGCTCTGAACCGGAGTTAGCTTGCTCTTTTCCCAGTTGACCTGAAGCCCCAAGCGGCTGAGGTGCCGGAGCACCTGGTCTCTGTGTGTGCATAGTAACTCTCGAGAGTGTGCTAGGATGAGCCAGTCGTCGAGGTAGTTGAGAATGCGGATGCCGGCTACTCGTAGCGGGGCAAGGGCCGCCTCTGAGACCTTCGTGAAGACGCGAGGGGACAGAGACAGGCCGACGTGGAGGACTTTGTACTGAAACGCCTGGCCATCGAACGCGAACCGTAAGAAGGGTCGGTGTCGCGGCAGAATTGAGACGTGGAAGTACGCGTCCTTCAGGTCTACCGCTGCGAACCAATCTAGATGCTGAACACCAGCCAGAATATTTCTCTGCGTGAGCATTTTGAACGGGAGTTTTAACAAGGCCCGATTGAAAACTCGCAGGTCCAGGATTGGTCGTAAGCCGCCGCCTTTCTTGGGTAGAATGAAGTAAGGGCTGCAGAAACCCTTCCTCATTTCAGTTGGAGGGACGGGCTCTACCACGCCCTTGGCTAAGAGGGTCGCGATTTCCGTGCGCAGGGAACTGGCATGCTCGCCGTGTACTGCGGAAAAGCGGATGCCCCTGAAGGGGGGCGGGAGCCGGGCAAACTGAATTGCGTAACCGAGTCGAATGGTCCGGTGCAGCCAGCGTGACGCGTTGGGAAGCGAAAACCATGCTTCCCAGCTCTGCGCTAGGGGCACCAAAGGGACGAGTATTTTGGACGTACCCGGCGGGGCCTCGCAGCGGGTCCCCGTGGGAAGAAGGAGCAATGTGGGGTGCAGCTGGGGTGGCTTGCTCTCTGTTGAAAGCAAGCCGCGACCGCAACGTGGTCATGGTCATGTTCTCGCAGTGAGAACATGAGCCATCCACAAACGCCGCCTCGGTGTGATCGCGGCCCAAACACACGAGACAGCGCCTGTGGCCGTCTGAAGCGGAGAGCACTCTACCGCATCCAGGAACAACACAGGGGCGGAAGGGCATCTTGAAAAAGACGCGTCCTGAAAAGGACGTTCAACGCCGCTGTGTTTTGCTCTTTTAGAGAAATTACTCTTTTAATAGGAATTTGCTCTTTTAAATACACAATGTGTGTGTGTGTGTGTGTGTGTGTGTGTGTGTGTGTCTGCGCTGTCGAAGCGCTCAGGGGCAACAATGCACGCCGTGCAATGTGAAGGAGAAAGCCGCTGTTGTGCGCCGTCAAGATCCAACAGCATGCAGATCGTCAGAGGAAACAGGAACGTTAGTGGTGTGTAACTCGCAGCAAACTGCAGACAGACCATTGGCTCCGAAGAAATTTTCTGAATGAACTCCCGTATTTGCGCCGCTTAAATACCCGTATGTCCGGGGGCGGGACATGCAAATACCGGCTGCCAACTCTCATTGGCCTTTTTTCATAGATCAGAGGTGGATATCGGCGCTCGAGAGACCCCTAGTGTTGCTTCTCCGACACAACGTGGAGAGAGCGACAGAAGGGGAACTGATGTTATTTATTTTAACACAAATGATGTTGCTCCATCAATATTCAATGGAATCTTGGGACACTTTGTGACCAGAAAAAAAGCTAATTTTCCTTAAGGTGTGCCTTTAGCCCAATTGTACCCTATTTATATGAGGTTCCCAGAGAAGATGCACACAGGATTTTTCTCCGTTTTCCAAATGTTTAAAAAACAAATGTTAGTCATGCAGAATTTCTAGCTATATCATTTTCAGTGAGACAATCTTTATGATTTCTTTCAATTTATAATTATGTAAAACAAAAGAAATGATGTAAATATGGCCTACATATTTGTTTTTATATGTTTATGTAGGGAGGATGTTATAAGGCTTTCACCCTCTAGGGGGAGCTGTAACCAAATTGTGTTACTGAGCCTTTCATTAGAGTGTTGAGATTTGTGTTCCCTCTGGGAAGGTAAAAAGTGTGCTCTTTATCTGAGTGTTAATCTAATTCATTTCTTTATCAATATTACCCATCCATGTTCTGCAGTACAATTATTCACATGTTAAAATGTTTGTAGAAAGGTAGATGTTGTTATTTGTGGCAGATGGGTGTTCAAATTTATTTTTTTGTACTTTGAGTAATTCCATGTGGCTGATTGCATTTCAGTATATCTAATCCTGTTTCTGAGAACAATGACATCTGTCTTTATTTTTGTATGTCAGACTATTTATCTTTGTTTGTTTTACTTTTATGTGTTTTAATAGTTTTGTGAACCATATTTAATTGTAACAATTTATTTAAATTGTTTTATGGGGGGAAAAGATTTTGTGCCCAGGGGCCTCTGCTTTCTAAATCTGTGCCTGCTGGTGTCCCCTCTCCTTTCTCGCTCACACCCTAACACAACGCAGAAACTAAACTACTGAAGAAGAGGGGGCCTATGGGGCAGACATCACCGAACAAGGGTTACATTTATATATACATTTCGATTTAAGTGCAGGGTTGTAACGATTCACTCATTTCATGATTCGTTTTGGCAGAGCCTATTTAGTAGAGACAGGCCACTCTATTAAAATGAATGGGAGAAACTGGAACGCCCTACCAAGAACCTCTAGCCCCCAATGGTCAACAGATGTAGAAAGGAAGTCCCGCCTTACAGGTAAAAGAACCAACCACCTTTTAGATACAGACATTGCCTGTCAATCAACTGTAGAACACGCATGTGCATTAGCTATACAAGATGGGAAAATGTAGCTTTTAAGAGTTATCTGAGTTAAAGCAGCACAATTTATGATTACAGTGTTGTCAGATTTTATTGCCGATTTTAAATATGTCATTTAAACGTAAGCTTGGCAAATTGTTTTTGAGATTTCGGTCTTTCCCCATTCAGGTAGATAGGAGCTGCACTGTCATGACTGGAAATAACCTCCCGAGAGCGTGCCAGAGATGACCGACGATGGACTGACATGCATGAAAGATTTGGTTTGTTCACGATATTGAACTTAATGTTCGGTTCTCGATTCTTAAAACTAAGCCTGAATCAAGAAAATATATATTTTGAAAGCTTTTTTTTTTTTACTTAGACATATGCAAAACAGTTCCTTTCCTTTACAATGTAGCTAAAAGGACTGTTCTTAAAAGTGCTAAATGATCCATTAGAGATGTACTGGGACTTAAAATGTCCCCAGAAAAGTGCAACGGTGACACCAAATGGAAACATTAGCTTATAATTCTGCTTTGATTAAATATGGAATTATGTAAGACCCAAATGTTGCTTACATTTAAAATATTTTAAATTAAACTAGTATTTTTCTGAAATAATATTGTTACTGATTACATCTAATTATTATTTGTTTTAATTGTAGTGCACGCTTATCCAGTCAAATCATAATAATTTACCAATGAAATCAAATTGGACAGGACATTTGACATTAGAATTCAATTCCTCCATAGCATTATTATGCGTAATATAGAGCATTATACTACATTTACATTTATGCATTTGGCAGACGCTTTTATCCAAAGCGACTCACAGTGCACTTATTACAGGGACAATCCCCCCGGAGCAACCTGGAGTTAAGTGTCTTAATCAAGGACACAATGGTGGTGACTGTGGGGATCGAACCAGCAACCTTCTGATTAACAGTTATGTGCTTTGGTCCACTACGCCACCACCACTCAGTACTACATAGTAGAAACTCTGTAAAATGTCATTTTCTCTCACGCAGTCAGAGCAGATCAATCTTGCACGTCAAACCGACGTTTGATTCCTCGCGCTGAAAAGGTGCATCTCTTTCTTGCTGCTGGTTTCAAACACCTGAGGCTCCTTGTATACAATGAAGAGATTTTTATTTGTATGTATTGCATAGAACAGATGCTAAAATAATACTAATAATAATAATAATAATAATAATAATAAAAACATCCTATCTCCACGGTGCACATTGTCGCATTTTAGAACTGGGATGTGCCACAATTAACTGTTACAACCATATTATTTATACAAGAGTATTAAATAAAACCCCTAAATGCAACTACAAACTACAAAATGACAAAACAGTGTTTGCTTGATACACTTTTATTTCCCACAAAAATCAGTGTGCCTTCTGTGGCAATCTTTGCTTAACATTAATCCAACCAAATTTAACCATGTGTGTCATAATTTTATTGCTCTGCACATTTGAAATACATTTTGCATAATAAATGTGTTTTCAGTAATAATTATAATATATTATAATCCATATAACTCCATAATCATTGTTGATACAGAATCAAGTTGTACTGGTATTGACAACCCTACTCAAGAATATGTTTCGGAAGGTTTTGTGTATATATACTGTATATTTGAATGGTTTATTCCAATTTCTGAAGTAAATTGTTCAATGTGTATTATATTTAACATACAAAGTTACTTAGGGCAGCACAACCAATATTGACAGCAGGATATTATGTCACTATATAGGGTTTCTTTATATTAAATTACATAAATTACAAATACCATTATGCAATATTTTAAAATTAAAACACACCAGCAACTTCATTTAGAAATCTGCCTGTTCAAAACAAAAGAGATGTAATTAGCCTTCTGTCAGAAAACTAGCTTACTATTTGTAGGAGCCAAATTAAATTATTGTTCAAACCACTAGATGGCAGTGTGCACTAGTGGTGTGGGTGTGGTCACCAGTTAATTTAACTTGTTATTTAAACTTCCCATGGGTTGTATCAGGACACAGGTGGCGGGAACATATGGTTCTTCCCATAGAGCAACATAGAGTAGCATAGAGCAACGTGTGACACAATGTAAGATATATATATATATATATATATATATATATATATATATATATATATATATATATATATTCATTCATTCATTCATTAAAAAGACAGCAAAGGAGTTGAAATGAATATAGATGCGTGGACATTGTTTATTACGAACTATGCGTAAAGAACATCTTAACCATCTGGCCCTGGCTTATAAGAAAAAAGCCACTACACTATTTATTTAGGGACTAATTTGGAGCTGAACACAAGCCTCAAATTGTTGTCCGGAACTTGACAGTTGTGTTCTTCATCTTTTGTTTGTAGACCTCATCAAACTGTTGATTTTGTGCCACAGTGAATTGATTTTTCCAGTCTCCGACTTTACCTATAGAAACACAAACAAAAAAGACAAAACATGTAAGGTGAAAAGACAAAATGCTTGTTAAACATTTAACTTTGGACCTGTGAATTACGGATGACCACCAGAGGCAATGGTAAATATTTGTAAATTGTCACCACGCCAGCCAGATAGGTCCAGAAAACATACCTGTAACCATCTGTAAGGTAGGACCCACACTTTTATTAACAAAATACAATCAAGAAGGGGGGAAAAAAACTCACGAGGGAGAAAACAAACAGAAACAAAACACTCAAAAACAAGCAGCAAACATACCAAAAGCATTATAGAGAGAAATGAACACAAACCAAAAATAATCTGGCAGAGACATGAGGGAATGAGAAATGATGTGTCGTTGGTGCCACTAAGGAGATTGTGAGGTCGACTGTGGCTGGTGGGGAAGGGACTGATTCAGCATAGTTGGGGAGATGGTGAGGATGTCGGCGGCTGCTGGCAGAGACGTGAAGGTAGAAGCAGAATATAAAGGGAGGAAAATTCATGAGGAACAGGTGACAACAATTAACATGACAAGAACTCAACAAGAACTAAACAAAACGTTTTGGTAAGAAGAAACAAGCGGGAGTTGTGAGAACACATGCAAATCACAAACAAAGACATGTGCTCAAACACACTACAGACAAAAATAACCAAAACCAACAGATGATAGTACACAGGATTGTCACAATGCCAACAAAGTCACATGGTGATGTATGCTGACCCCTTGTGCATTCCAAGTGACTATGAACTCTGGTGGTCATCCGGAATTCATAAAACCACAGTTACATGTGTAACTAGCATTCTGTTTATTTGCTACCCTCCTGCCACCCACCTGGAAAAATAATTGAACTACAGAATAACTGCGTGAGGGGCAGCAACATTGACCTTATAAAACTGAATGAATGTGTACTGAGAAGCACAATTGGCAACAGCGCAGATGTATGTCAAAGAGACTCCTCTGAGGACAGCCCACGAAGATGAGACCGTCCTAGTGGAATGACAGGACAGACCTTTAGGCAATGTTTATCTGGCCTCCTTGTTGGCCAGAGTAATTACCTCAATGATCTAGTGTGATAATCTCTGTTTTGACACATGGGAATCTTTTTTTACACCAGTATTACAGACAAATAGCTGGTCTGACTGTCTGAGATGTGCGGTAGCCTTCACGTAATGATTAAAGACATGTATTGATCACAAGAGGTGAGTCCTCGATTCATAAAGCCATAAAGAAGGCTGAAAGGCAGCTAGGTCAATGGACTGATTTATGAACTAAGGAAGGAGGATTGGAAAAAATGGATTGGGCTGATGGAAACCCCAGAGTCCCCCTGATCAACCAATGCAAGCAATATTTGCGAACAGATGTGCAGTGCATGCAACTCGCTACTTCATTTTGCAGAAGCAATAGCGGGCAGAAAAGCAGTCTTCATGGATGTCCATTTAAGATTAACACTCTACAGGTGCTCAAATGGAGATGAGCACATGAATGTAAGCATGAGTGGCAAATCCCACACAGGAAAATGGGGATTCTGGGCTGGTCTTAAACATCTCGCACCCTTCAGAAAGCTGCAGACAAAGCTATGAGAGACAAGACAAGAGCCACCAACCCTGATGTGATGGCAGAAATGGCAGTAACATACTTTCAGTGAAGTGGCCTGCCAGGACAGAAAAGAAATATCTTAGGGCCATATAAACTGCAACTAGCTCAAGCAGATTAATATGGTCTGTGAACTGAACTGGTGTGCAGCAAATGCCCCTCATTCCATGTCACCCCCCACCCAATAAGGGAAGTGTCAGTCGTGGTTACATCCCAAAAAGAGGGAATAACACCAAGGGGCACCTCAGCCATCAGGAGCTCCAACCATCCACCACCTCAATGCTTGAATGCAATGGTTAGAAATGACGATCAGCCAATGCTGTTGTCTGCCGCAAATTAATGAGTGAATTCTCCTCTAAAATGGCCTTTTTCTTAAATGTGAGGAGGTTGCTGGCTGCCGTAAATGTGCAACGTTTCTGAGTCTGTGGGGGGTTTGCTAATTCTGGCTGCACAAGTTTCACCATTCAGGTAGGGTCCAACTTGACACAATGGAGCCATCTCTCCGATATAGGCAAAAGACTGCATTTCAATCACTAGTCTTTGAAAACTTCTCAATCGCAAACAGGACGGGAATATGACGATATTGCCAAAATTATATAAAAGGGCAAGAAATAACAACCAAGTTCCTCCGGTTAGAACCGAAAGGTAATTCAAGCAAAAAAGTCTTGCAGAAAAATATTTATTGAAAATACAGTACCAGTATTCCAACAACTAGCTGCCGAATTGCACTGCAGGGCACAGTGTGTAACCTATTTATGAAAAACGTCTTGGGTTACTTAACTGTAACCCCTGTTTCCTGATAAATGCGGAACGAGATTCTGCACTGATTTAGAGCTTTGAGAACATCTTTAGGAGTGACCAGCTGTGAATATGTGTGCAACACATCAATGAAATTGACAAAAATGTATAGCCTCTGCCGGTGACATCATCAGGATGTGCCGGTAAAGGGGCTATAAATAGATGCACCACAGGTGCATCATCAGGTATTTTGTCTGAAGAGCAATCCTGGGGCATCCTCAGTGCGGCAATGAAGCACAGCATCTCGTTCCGCTTTTATCAGGGAACAGGGGTTACAGTTAAGTAAACCAAGACGTTCCCTATCAAAAAGCTACACTTTGATGCTGTGCTGATTTAGCGGTTTGGGAACGAGAATACCTACGCCACTGCACTGTGGATGTCTGGACCCATTACGGTTGTGTTGTTATGCTCATAAGAGCGTGAGAAGTCTCAGACATGAGCTTGTGATGTAGACTCAAGAACATAAGAGCCCGGAGTAGCATGAACATCCAAACTATAGAATCTTATGAATTTATGCGGAGAGGACCAGCCCGACGCATTACAGACATGTTGCAGAGGGACACCTCTGGCCAAAGCTTTAGAGGAGGCTACCCCTCTGGTAGAGTGAGCCCTGATACCTACTGGTGAAGCTTGACCGCGCAAATGGTAGGCAAGAGCAATAGCATCCCTCACCCAATGTGGCATAGTTTGCTTGGTGGCGGCCGCCCCTTTGTTACGACCCCCATGAAAAATAAATATTTGCCCTGACTTACGCCACTGGCTAGTGCGGTGCACATAAGTCTGAAGGGTGCAGACTGGACACAGTCTGTGAAGTCTTTCCTGCTCCGGCGTTATAAACGGTGGGAAGCAGAAGGCTTCGAGAGTGACCGGATGTACAGGTGAGAAAGGAACCTTAGGCAGGTAGTCAGGGTGAGGGTTCAATATTGCTTTAGCCATTCCTGGAGCAAAATCTAAGCAAGATGGCAAGATGGACAGAGCCTGCAAGTAATTGCCATAAGAAAAACCATCTTGAGAATCAGAAGTTTATCAGACGCTGACTCTAGAGGTTTCAAAGGGGGTCTGAACCAGACCCTCAATGACTATTGCTAAGTCCCATGAAGAGATCCTGGTCCTAGCAGGAGGTCTCAAATGCATGGCTCCGCGAGCGAGCATGGGATGTTTCCCGAAAGGCATCCCGTCAATCAAGGCGTGGCAAGCTGATAGAGCGGCACATAAACTCTGAGAGTGGCAGGGTATGTGCCTGCTGATAATCTTTCCTGCAGAAAATCCAGAACTGAAGCAATCTGGCAGTTAACTGGATCTGCATTATGTGCACTGCACCATCTTTCAAAGACACCCCATTTATTGGCATAACTTCTAGTAGAGGGAGCCCTAGCACTTAGAATGGTCTCGATAACTTCAGGTGAAAGCCCAGTGTCCCTCAGTTGGTACCCTTCAGGAGCCAAACATGAAGGTTCCACAGCTCAGGCTGGGGATTAAATATTGTCCCCTGCGCCTGAGACAGAAGGTCCCTCCTGTCTGGAATCGCCCAAGGCGAGCCGTCGAGGAGAGACATTATCTCCGAGAACCATACCCTGTTCGGCCAACGCAGCGCTATCAGTAAGAGGCAGGACCCTTGCTGGCGAACTCTGGCCAACACTCCCGGGAGCAGAAAAACCAGAGGAAACGCATACAGGCGCATTCTGGGCCATGTGTGTGCCATCTCGTCCAGACCCAGGGGGGCTGGGTGACTCAGAGAGAATTAGAGGGGACATTGCGCTGTCTGTTGGGAGGCGAAGAGGTCCACTTCTGCTCTTTAAAATCTCAACCAGATTTGTTCCACTACCTCGGGGTGGAGTTTCCAGTCCCCCGTCGGTATTTTCTGTCTGGACAGTAAATCTGCTCCCACATTCAGGCATCCAGGTATATAAACTGGTGGTTTATGTAAGAGACTACTGCTGTGTTGTCCACCCGCACCAAGACATGACAGCCTCTCAAATACTGGAGGTCAGAGCCAGAAATACTGCCATCAACTCGAGGCAGTTGATGTGCCAATCAAGCTGATGACCCTCCCATTCCCCTTGAGCTGGATGACCACTTAAGACCGCTCCCCAGCCCGTCAGGAAGGCGTCTGTTGTTAGAAACTTGCGACAGCAAGACACACCTAGAGTGGGACCCAAAGTGAAGAATCGGGGTCTGAACCACATAGAAAGGGTACGAAGTGTGTGGCGCGTAACCCTTATCTGCCTCAGGGGACTGGCCCTTGGATGAAATCCCCTGGCATTGAGCCATAACTGAAACGGTCTTATGTGCAGAAGGCCCAAAGTGATCACTGAGGACACAGATGCCATGAGACCTAGTATTCGTAGATAATGACATCATGATCGAATTCCATACAACCCCCAGATAGGTGGGAGAGAGAACGCTCTTTTTGACATTGAGTCTCAGACCAAGAGAAACCAGATGAGCTAAGATGATATCCCTGTGCTGAAATGCCAGTTCTTGTGACTGTGCTAGTATCAGCCAGTCGTCTACATAATTCAGAATGTGGATGCCCCGGAGTCGCAAAGGAGCCAGTGCTGCATCCATGCACTTCGTGAATGTGCGGGCTGACACGACCATCTTGACGGTTAGCATCTTGAACTTGAATGCCCTGACTAAGCCTCGAATTGAATTCTGCATCCATTTTCTACTGTTCTTAGAACCCACATAGAAACACCTGGCAGTAGCTTCCACGCTGCCAGGTTCTCTGAGATGGGAATCAATTTTGAAACTTCCTGTTGAGGGGATGTCGAGTATTTTGTGTCCTGGACTACGGCAGGAAGCAACGGAACACCCAACATTTTGCTGGAAACCGCTAACTCCCAAAACACCAGAGGCGGCTGAGTGCAAAATCATCAGAGTTTTCTCTTCTTTGAGATGACGTCCCTGATGTCTTGCTTTGGGGGCTGCTGAGGGCGACAAACTGGCCCCCAGTCTCTACGAGGGGGAGCACGATTCGCCATGCTTTGTTTTTGAGTCTCCCTTCCAGAAGGACCGGGGCGGGGCTGGGTGGCCGACGGCCCCTCCCCCTGAGTGTGTTGAGGAAGGAATTGCCTGAAGGCCGCCTCATGACTCTTCACCTCCTGGAATCTGGTGATAACGTCTAGGTTACGTATGTAACCTCCGTTCCCTGATGGAGGGAACGAGACGTTGTGTCAGAGAAGCGACACTAGGGGTCTCTCTTGAGTGCCGATATTCACCTCTGGACTATGAAAAAAGGCCAATGAGAGTTGGCAACCAGTATTTGCATGTCCCGCCCCCGGACATACGGGTATTTAAGCAGCGCAAATACAGGAGTTCATTCAGGATTTTTCTGAGGAGCCGGAAATGGTCCGGCCACAACAGTGGCTCGGCTCAGCGACGTGGCAGGGGAGACACAACGTCTCGTTCCCTCCATCAGGGAACGGAGGTTACATACGTAACCTAGACGTTCCCCTTCTGTCGCTCTCTCCACGTTGTGTCAGAGAAGCGACACTAGGGGTCCACTTATAAAAGCGTCATGCGCTGAGCCGTGTACGTGAACTGCTGATACAGGAGCGAGCAGGTATTCTTACGTGCAGGACGACCAACTGTATCAGGCTGCACGTACCCTTCCCCAATGCCCCATTTAAGCCATCATGATTCTTTATCGTTACCCCGGAGGGGGGAACAAGGTGCTGGCCGCCAACCTGGGAACGGGCCAAGCCTGGCCGGGCCTCTTTTCTCTCTATGTGTCTCGCATAGAGCAACTTAGGCCGGGGCCCTTACACGCATTGAGTGAAGGGGGTCTTAGCCCTTATTCAGGGCGGAGAAGACCCTGCGGAGGCCACGCCTACCAGAGAGGGGAGGCAAGTTTAAGTGGCAAAACCATAGACTAAAACCCTAAAAGACTTGGGGCCTATGTGGAAAATTCGGTGCGGTGGTGGATCCAGCCTATAGAGGGGGGCACATACAGCACAGCAACCGAGGCAGCCGTGACTGCCTAAGGGAAGCACGGGAGTCCGCTCGCAGAGGGGACAGAACCGTGGCGTTACACACAGGGGGAGTCCGAAGGAGGCCTTACCTGTGGAGCACCTATACAGTGCAGGGTAGCTTACGGTATCCACAGTGGCTTGGGTTGGCGAGTTCCTCCGCTGAACTGCGACCCACGAGGTCTAGGGAGGAATCAACCAGTGTCCCAAACCTGAGATCTCCTGGGAATGAAGGCGCACTGTTTCCCCTGGTTAGGGGGAAGGGCGCTAGGTGCAAGCGATTCACCCGGTCAGATCGTGGGCGTGCCACCGAGTTCTACGGGCTCAGTACCTGAGAGAACACGGGACAATACTGACTCAACTCGGAGATTGTAGAATCTCGCGAAAGTGTTAGGTGTTGCCCAGTCCGCTGCTCTACAAATGTCTGCTAGGGCAGTGCCCCTAGCCAGTGCCCATGAGGGCCTTAACACTCCTGGTGGAGTGGGCTTGGACCCGCAAAGGGGGCACGGCCTGGGTGTGATAAGCCAGGGAAATGGCGTCGACAACCCAGTGGGCGAGTCTCTGCTTGGAGACAGCATTCCCTTTCTGCTGTCCCCCAAAGCAGACGAAGAGCTGCTCAGAGCGTCTAATGCTCTGTGTGCGGTCCAGGTAGATACGTAAGGCACGTACTGGACACAGCAGTGAAAGGGCTGGATCTGCCTACTCCCTGGGCAGCGCTTGCAGGTTCACCACCTGATCCCTGAAGGGTGTGGTAGGAACCTTGGGCACGTAGCCCGGTCGCGGTCTTAGGATCACGAAAGTGTCTGCCGGACCGAACTCCAGGCAAGCGTCGCTAACAGAGAACGCATGCAGGTCCCCGACCCTCTTGATGGAAGCGAGCGCGATCAGCAGGGCAGTCTTGAGAGAGAGGGCCCTGAGTCCAGCTGAATCAAGCGGCTCGAAGGGGGGGTCTCTGGAGTCCCGTAAGGATGACCGAGAGATCCCAGGAGGGGAACAGGTTAGGCCGGGAGGGAGTTATCCTCCGGGCACCTTTTAGGAACCTGGCGATTAAGTCGGTGCTTACCAAGAGACTTGCCGTCTACCGTGTCGGTGGTGGGCCGCGATAGCGGCGACATACACCTTGAGGATGGAGGGGACAACCTCCTCTCCAGCCTCTCCTGAAGAAACACGAGCACTGAACTAACTGCGCACTTCTGTGGGTCTTCGGCTCGGGAAGAACACCAGTCCATGAACAGGCGCCACTTTAGAGCGTAAAGATGCCTGGTAGAGGGGCTCTGGCTTGATTGATTGTATCTATGGCGGTCGCTGGTAGGCCGGCTAGATCTTCCGCATCCCATCCAAGGGCCAGGCGTGGAGGTTCCAGAGGTCTGGGTGCGGTGCGGTGCCAGAGCGTGCCCGTCCCTGAGAAAGAAGGTCCTTTCTCAGGGAATTCGCCAGGGAGGGGCTGTCGTGAGGAGCGTGAGGTCCGAAAACCAAGTCCGGGTAGGCCAGTAAGGGGCTACCAGAATGACTTGCTCCTCGTCCTCCCTGACCTTGCATAGCACCTGTGCAAGAAGGCTCACTGGGGAAATGCGTGCTTGTGCAGCCCGCGCAGGCCAGCTGTGTGCCAATGCGTCTGCCCGAGGGAGCCTCTGTCGGGCATACCAGAGCGGGCAGTGGGAGGTTTCTTGGGAGGCAAACAGGTCTACCTGAGCCTTGCCGAACCGGTCCCAAATCAGCTGGACCGACTGGGGGTGGAGGGCAAGCTTTGTCTTGACAGCGCGTCCGCTATCACATTGAGGTTGCTGGGGATGTGAGTGGCGCACAGTGACTCCAGTCGCTGCTGACTCCAAAGGAGGAGACGACGGGCGAGCTGTGACATGTGGAGGGAGCGTACTCCGCCTTGGCGGTTTATGTAGGCTACGACCGTGGTGCTGTCTGTCCTGACTAGGACGTGTTTGTTCCGAATTAACGGGAGCGTGAGGTCCGAAAACCAAGTCCGGGTAGGCCAGTAAGGGGCTACCAGAATGACTTGCTCCTCGTCCTCCCTGACCTTGCATAGCACCTGTGCAAGAAGGCTCACTGGGGGAAATGCGTACTTGCGCAGCCCCGCAGGCCAGCTGTGTGCCAACGCGTCTGCCCTGAGGGGAGCCTCTGTCCGGGCATACCAGAGCGGGCAGTGGGAGGTTTCTTGGGAGGCAAACAGGTCTACCTGAGCCTTGCCGAACCGGTCCCAAATCAGCTGGACCGACTGGGGGTGGAGGGCAAGCTTTGTCTTGACAGCGCGTCCGCTATCACATTGAGGTTGCCGGGGATGTGAGTGGCGCGCAGTGACTCCAGTCGCTGCTGACTCCAAAGGAGGAGACGACGGGCGAGCTGTGACATGTGGAGGGAGCGTACTCCGCCTTGGCGGTTTATGTAGGCTACGACCGTGGTGCTGTCTGTCCTGACTAGGACGTGTTTGTTCCGAATTAACGGGAGAAACTTCTGCAGGGCCAGAAAAACAGCCAGCAGCTCTAGGCAGTTGATGTGCCAGCGCAGCGGGCCTCGGTTCCACCGGCCTGCGGCTGCGCGCCCATTGCACACGGCGCCCCAACCCAATTTGGAGGCGTCGGTTGTGACCAGAACGTGTCGGGACACCTGCTGCAAGGGTACTCCTGCCCGTAGAAAGCAGAGGTCTGTCCAGGGTTTGAAGGTTTGGTGGCAGGCAGAGGTAACTTTTATGTTGTGCGTGCCGCGGCGCCATGCTCGTCTCGGGACTCGAGTCCTGAGCCAGTGCTGAAGTGGTCTCATGTGCATCAACCCCAGTGGCGCGGCTGCCGCGGAGGATGCCATATGCCCCAGGAGCTGTTGGAAACGTTTTAGCGGGACCACCGTGCCTGGCTTGAAGGAAGCTAGGCATTTTAGCACTGACTGAGCACGCTCGTTGGAGAGACGCGCTGTCATTGAGACTGAGTCTAACTCCAGACCGAGAAAAGAGATGCTCTGGACCGGGGAGAGCTTGCTCTTTTCCCAGTTGACCTGAAGCCCCAAACGGCTGAGGTAGCTGAGCACCTGGTCTCTGTGTGCGCATAGTAACTCTCGGGAGTGGGCCAGTATGAGCCAGTCGTCGAGGTAATTGAGTATGCGTATGCCGGCTTCTCGGAGCGGGGCAAGAGCTGCCTCTGCGACTTTCGTGAAGACGCGAGGGGACAGAGACAGGCCGAAGGGGGAGGACTTTGTACTGATACGCCTGGCCGTCGAACGCGAACCGTAGGAAGGGTCGATGTCGAGGGCAAATTGAGACGTGGAAGTACGCGTCCTTCAGGTCTACCGCTGCGAACCAATCTAGATGCCGGATGCCAGATAGAATTTGTTTCTGGGTGAGCATTTTGAACGGGAGTTTGGACAAGGTCCGATTGAAAACTCGTAGGTCCAAGATCGGTCGTAAGCCGCCGCCTTTCGTACAACGAAGTAAGGGCTGTAGAAACCCTTCTTCGTTTCGATTGGAAGGACAAGCTCTATCGCGTCCTTTAATAGAAGGGAGGCAATTTCTTCGCGCAGGGAATGGGCATGTTGGCCGTGTACTGCGGAAAAATGTACGCCCACAAAGGGGGGCGGAGACCTGGCAAACTGAATTGCGTAACCGAGTCGAATGGTCCGGTGCAGCCAGCGTGACGGGTTGGGCAGTGAAAGCCACGCCTCTAAACTCCGTGCTAGGGGCACCAAGGGGACGAGTTTTTTGGACGTACCCGGCGGGGCTTCGCAGCGGTGCGGAACAGGTAACGCGGCGTCGGGAGGCAACATGGCGTCGGGAGGCAACGTGGCGTCACGAGGCTCTGGTGCTGAGAATAAACTCAAAGCACTTACCTTGCAGAGGGCAGAGGGCGGGTTCGTGACTGAGGAGGAGGTCTGATGCTGGCGTCCTCTGGACTCGTCTGAACCGGCCAGCCGGGAAACAGTCGTGGGACTGAAGGCGGGGACACCGCGTCCATGGAGCCGGGACTGTTGAGGCCTGAAAGCAGAGTGCCGTGAGAACGGCATTTGCGGGCCATGTGCCCCAGAGACAAAGGAAATAGAATTTGGGTACCGCAGCCCTTGTTAGGGGGTGCGGCAAATGAAAAAACAAAGGATTCTTCTCCCGGCCCTCCACCGGGGGACGGAGCGGTCTTACCACCTCCGGAGCTAACATCTTGGACTCTGGGTGCGTTGTCTCAGGAGCGCCTGGGAGCCTTCCGGGTCCTCGAGGCGATCCGTGAGACAGGGGGCGTGCGCTTCCCGCGGTTTGCTCGACGCTGGGGCTGAGAGCTGGGCCCAGGTTGAGGTGGAGCAGACGGGGCATGGGCCGTGGCGGCAGGCTTGCGGCGAGGCATGATGTGAGAGATGGCCTCCGTCTGCTTCTTTACCGTGGAGAACTGCTGGGCAAAGTCCTCGACGGTGTCGCCGAAGAGGCCGAACTGGGAGACAGGGGCATTGAGGAAGCGAGTCTTGTCAGCTTCACGCATCTCGACCATGTTCAGCCACAGTTGACGTTCCTGCCCGAGCGCTTGCTCTGTGACCTTCGTCGCTCTCAGGGCGAGGTCGGTCGCTAAGCTTAATTCCTGCAGCTTGTCGGGATCAGAGTCACCCCCGTGCATGTTGCGTAGTGCCTTGGCTTGGTGGACCTGCAGGAGAGCCATGGCATGCAGGGCGGAAGCGGCGCGTCCGGTGGCGCTGTAGGCCTTCGCTGTCAGCGAGGAGGTTGCTCTACAGGTCCGGGAAGGGAGTACGGGGTGGCCTCGCCAGGTGGTAGGGGTTCCGGGGCATAGATGGATCGCAACCGCCCTATCCACCTGGGGAATCGCCTCGTACCCGTGATGCTGGGAGCCTGTGGCCATGTGACGAGTGGAGAGGGGTGCTCTCCACGAAGACGTCAGCTCGTCATGCACTTCCGGGAAGAACGGAACCGGGGGGGGGGGCGAGGCTGTGAGCGGCGCCCAGACCCCAGGAACCAGTCGTCCAGTCGTGATGGTTGTGGGGAGGATGGAGGGTTCCAATCCAAGCCCACGCTGTTGGCTGCCCGGGAAAGCATGTCGGTCATCTGTGCGTCGGCCTCAGCCTGGGCGTGCAGGCCCGAAAGCGGCAGCCCAGGGCAGTCCTCAGCATCAGATACCATGCCCTCCGATGCCGCGGCGACCTCATCTGCTTCCATCGCAAGAGGATCGGCAGACTGGCTGTGATGCGAGTCGCCGCTGCCTTGAGCACGGACGGGTGTCAGCGAGCGTGCTGGGGTGCGGGTGGTCCGAGGGGGCGTACCCGGCGGAGCTGCACCCGCTGCCATCCCCAAATCGCCTCCATCGCCAGCCGCATCGTCCTCAATCCTGTGGGAAGAAGGAGCGATACGGGGGGCGGCTGGAGTGACTTGCTTACGGTTGTAAGCAAGCCGCGACCGCAACGTTGTCATGGTCATGTTCTCGCAGTGAGAACATGAACCATCCACAAACGCAGCCTCGGTGTGATCGCTACCCAGACACACGAGACAACGCCTGTGGCCGTCGGAAGTGGAGAGCACTCTACCGCATCCAGAAACAACACAGGGGCGGAATGGCATCTTTATAAAGACGCGTCCTTAAAAGGACGTTCAACGGCGCTGTGTTTTGCTCTTTTAGAGGAAATTACTCTTTTAAATAAAATCACTCTTTTATGAAAAAAACTCATGAGAGTTCTTTAATCTGCAGGGGCAGGAAGTGCACAGCCGTGCAACAGGAGAAAGCCGCTGTTGTGCGCCGTAGAATCCAACAGCATGCAGCAGAGGGATAGCAGGAACTCGGTGTGTATACGCAGCAGTTGCAGACACGACCATCGGCTCCGAAGAAATTTTCTGAATTAACTTCCGTATTCGCGCCTCTTAAATACCCGTATGTCCGGGGGCGGGACATGCAAATACTGGTTGCCAACTCTCATTGGCCTTTTTTCATAGTCCAGAGGTGAATATCGGCGCTCAAGAGAGACCCCTAGTGTCGCTTCTCTGACACAACGTGGAGAGAGCGACAGAAGGGGAACTGTATTCATAGCATCACCAAATAAGCCAGAATGTGAAACCGGGGCATCGAGGAGGAAAACTTTGCCCTTATCTCTGATGCCCGACAGGCTGAGCCATAAGTGTCTCTCAGTGCTGACTAAAGCAGCCATAGACCGGCCAATGGCGCGAGTCGTCTGTTTGGTCGTGTGGAGAGACATATCTGTGGCTCAAGAGATTCAAGGTCTCCCTCATGAACCGAAGAGGCACCGGAGCATGCTTAAGGATCACGGACCCGTCTCTCGCTCCTCGACCAGATCCATACGAGAGCCCCACGATTGTAGAATGGGCACTGACTCTCGGAAGTAAGCAAGACGAGTGCGAAGCATTTCGACTGAGAACAGATCGCAATGCTCGTGATGTGTGTGTCCTTCTCAGCCATAGAACCTAAACATGGGAACACACACCACTTGCCTTGTTTATCAGTCATTCTTTTTTTTTTAAGAAAAGGGTTTCTGCGCACTGCCTAACAATTTCTAACTCCTAACAGAGGAAAGTACAAAGTTCTGACAGTCAAGAAGCACAACACACACAGATTGGTCTGAAGACAAAAGATCTGAGGATGCACCTGTGGCGCATCTATTTATAGCCCATTTACCGGCGCATCCTGATGATGTCACCAGTGGAGGCTATAAGTTTTAGTCAATTTCATTGACGTGTTTCACACATATTCACAGGTGGTCAATCCTAAAGACGTTCCCAAAGCTCTAAATCAGCGCAGCATCAAAAGTTTAGCTTTTTGATAGGGAAAACCATGTTAATACCATACAGAGAGATAATTCAGGGAGGCACAGTGTGTTAATGATGTTCCAAGAAAATATACCCAAGTAAAATACAAAACTCAACAAAATAATGAAAAACTATTAAGTTGACATAGCAATCCAAATTTTAAAAATGGTAGAAGAGCTCACTCTCACAGCATGTGAGGATGATAACTTGTTGCTCTAGTAAGCTGCACGTGACATCTGGCTGTTGCAGTGATAATCCACTAGTAAATAACACTGCCTCTGGTGGTCAATAGGAATGAAACAACTGCCTGTAACAATAGTACAACATTAGATAAGTGGCTCATTAACCTTTACGCATGAAGGGTGAGATCTTGAAGTCCATGACTGATATTGTAGAATAGTTGGTCATCTGGTTTTGTTTCATAGCATTAAACTGAACTCCTTTTGTTATTTTCTCTCTCTCCTCAACTGAGTTTGACAAACCCAAGAAGGAGCACAAGCGTTCCACTTCACGTCCAGTGTCCTGAAGAAGACATGCAAAAAAACACACTTAGACATATTTAACTGAGCTTGAACAAAACATTTTACTTTGTAAACTGAACTTACTTCAACCATATCCTCATAGAACATGTACAGCAAGTTAGAATATGTCTGTTTTTTTCCCCACCATCCACTGACATGGTCGTACCAAGGACCAAACACATCTGTAGGGAAAATTGCTGATGTTAAAACTATTGATCAATGTGACCTTTCTTGATTGGTCATGTAGGGGTTGCACATAATAATTTAAATCAATATTTTTACTCTACTCTTTAAATGAATTCCTAACGTTTTGTCAGAGTTCAACCACTTATGTTGATTGTATTTTGTTGTCTTTATGGCTGAGCTCTAACATTTTAGTTTAGTGTCTTGTCTAGTCTTTGTGAGAGTGCATGGCTCATCCTTTTGGTGCTGTCATGCATTCTCTTGTCTTGTTGGTAATTGACACGAGTGCATTGCTTTTATGTAATTCTTGCTGCATGCACTCGTGTCAATTATTTTGTGTTTGTCTCTCGTAACCTTGTGCGCGCTTAGTGTGGTGCTCGCCTTGTGCTCGCCTTGTGCTGCGCGTTTGGGTTGCGATCCGTTGCCGTTGTCTCTGGCGATATGTGCTCATGTCATTAGTGTGTTTGTGTCTGTGAGAACACATGCCATATTTGGTTTCCATATTGCCACGTGTCTCTCAGTCTTGCGTCATGCCCCGCTTTATGTCTCTCTCTTCCTTTTGTTTTGCAGATGCCACAGTGACCTCAGCCCCATTGCCCTGGATACTTCATTACCTTGTTAGCCAAACATCTGTGACATCTGTTCTCCTCGTTTTCCTTCTTGAATTCTCTCCCGTATATTCTCCCCATGTGCTCTATCTTGTGCCATTTCGTTGTATCTGTTTAGTCATATTGGTCATGTCATGTTTATTTCCAGTCTAGTCTTTTTGGTTGTGTTTGTTATCTGTCTGTATTTTTTGTATTTCTTTTGTTTATCCCTTGTGAGAGTTTTTATTTCTGGTTTCTGTTTTGTTATCATTTTGGTTTTGTTTCCTTTTCTCTCCACCGTGAGAGTTTTGGGTTCTGTTTATTTTTTCTTTTAATAAAAGCCCATCATGTACTCTTGCATTTGGGTCCTCCTCACTTCACACTTTCAGCGATCCGTGACACATTTAAATGTTGAGATTTCCTTTAAGGATTTCACTTAAGATGTTAATGACCAATAAACTTTAAATTCATTAACTATTTTACTTACTCTTTCCTTCCATAAATTTCTGTAAGAAATTGTTCCAATCTCCTGGTTCTGGCTGTCCCATGTTCATTCGATCAAAGTGAAAATAGGAGACTGCATTGTCTTTTGCATTCCGAGCTACATACACAACCTTGAAAGAGTGAAACACACACACACACACAATTATTGTTTTGCACTAGATTAATTTCATTGCACAATGACTGATGTGGTTTAATCAAAGCGTTAGAATTTTATCAAGAGACTGAAGTATAGGGCATCACACATCTATAAATTAGTTACCTCGGCGTCACCTGATGGGCCGCCTGGGGGAGGGGACGTCGTAATTTGTGTGCGAGGAAGTGAAAATGCAGTAAGAGGGCGATGGTCCATGCTAGGCTAAAAACAAACCCTAGCTGGCCGGCTCTCCCGTCTTACTTGCTCTCAAATATTTGCTCCCTGAACAATAAACTAGACTACATCCGACTCCAGCAGACTACGCAGCGTGAGCTTTGAGACTGCTGCGTCTTTGTTTTCACGGAGACGTCGCTCAGCGACAGAGTTCAGGACGCTGCCATTCAGCTAGACAGGCTTGCCTCGTTTCGTGCCGATAGAAATGCAGCTCTGTGCGGTAAGACTCGCGGTGATGGCTTGTGTGTTTTCATCAACACGGAATGGTGCAATAACTCTATGTTAGTCTCTAGTTACTGCTCATCGCTGGTGGAGCTTGTGACTGTTAGATGCAGACCTATTTATTTACCATGGGAATTCACCACTGTTATTATAACCAGAGTTTATAATAGTCGCCGGAGATTCAATCATGCGAATCTCAAGACAGTGCTCCCTAAATTCCATCAGTATGTGGACTTTGCAACGAGAGGGCGAACACGCTTGATCTTGTTTACACAAACATCCCAGGTGCCTACCGGGCGGAGCCCTGCCCCCACCTCCGCTACTCAGACCACATCTCTGTTATGCTAATCCTCAGCACGTCCTGGATTCAAACTCGCGACTCCAGATGTGGTGGTTAGCGTCAATACTGGCTGAGCTACCCAGGGCCCCCAAAAAAGTATTTTTAATAGTTATTTCTCTTAAAAAAAATGTATTTAAAATGTATTATGTGTATTTTGATAGTCTTGACGAAGTCACAATGTTTGGTTTCCATGCTAAAAACTATGTGGTATTTAAAAATAATTAACTACCTCTCCCGGTTCAAAAATTCCCAAAACGCAATAGGAAGGTTAAGTAGTTCTAGAAATATTATGGCTGTCTGAGCAAATTTCTTTCTGGGTGTTCAGAATATCATACTACCATACCACTCCAAATAATTTCAGCCATGACAACTCTCAGAAAGTTTTGGCATGTTAATGTGGGTATGAGACATTGATAGGATATTGATCTTGGCAGACTAGATCTGCTATATTGCTGAGCAAGTACTGAGACTTGCTACAACTGGTAAATACACATTGCTGACTTGCTGCTGCTGTAGCAGATCTAGACATGTAGAGCTGGGGTGGAGGTGGGTTTGAGAAAACAGCAATTTAAATGTTAGACAAAGAGAAAGAAGCAAGCTGATTTTTTACCCGATTACACGTCAAAGAACCAATCAGCTTATACCATGCATCTTAATATGTCACATGTGAGCAAGTCAATTGGCTAACAGATAACAAGTACAAAGAACCTATCAGCTTGCGCCACATAGAGTGTCATGGCTGAACTTGAAGTAATGGAATATGTATGCAGTCCACAATATGCACATTTTCTTTTTATTTTGTCACCACATCACATAGAAAAAAGAAGCACTATATACTGTACCTTGCAGTTCTGCTCCCAGAAGGACTTGGGCACTAGCTGAACAGGTAGATGAGTTTTAATGAGGCGAGGAGAGGTGGGCAGATTATCAGCCAGTTCTGTCCCTGAAAGTGAGAACAATTCAATTCAAAATGAGACAAATTGGTAATAATTCCACCAACAACAATCAAATCCAAAATTCATGAAAACATGATAGAAACACCAACAAAGGAACAGAGGCAATGTCAATGCCTAGGTTTCCTCAGAGTCAAGGGGTAGCGCAGAGCCTGAATTTACTGTCTTTCTGCTGGGGACATTCTTGTGACATCTTTAAAACCTGTTCACGCTGCGCTGATTTTCTGAGCTCAGGCCTGAATTGGACATACTCAATATTAATGGCTGTAGTTCATCACATCTTTGTATTACAGTCATAATTGTGGGATGTACTGACAGAAGATACTTGTAAGTTTGCTGCCCAGGTATCAGAATTGATTCAAGTCATAAATTATTTTTTTCATAAAAGCTTGGCTTTATTTATTGGAATTGAAGTTATTTCTATGTAGTGAAGAAGAGAAATCTCATGTAATTTAACTCTAGTCATAAATTGGATGTGGCCCTTTAAGACCGAAACTTTGTGACACCAGAGTTTAGGACTTCTGTTGTGTTACACACATGGTGCTGGTTAGAACATGAGAACATATGTTGTGTAGGAGAGCTCCCGGTTTTGCTCATCAGTTGAGAATTCTTTGGAATGCATATGGATTGCATGTGTGAAGTTTGACCACACTCTGTGCACACATGTAAGAGAACTGACCGTATTTTATTTGTTGTATTTCATTGGCCCATATTTCATATTTTGTATTTCATAAACTGCCATGGAGAAGGTTAGCCGTGGACTGTAAGTTACTATGGTGATGAACGCAGCTAAAAGCCGTCCAACATTCATGGTATCTAAAACCCATGGTTGATGCAAACTAAACTGAAACTTACCTGACTAGCAACCGAAACCGGCTTCATGGTATAGGCCACATGTGGAGGGTAAATTATTGACAATTCTAATCATTGGGCGAAATAACCCTTTAGACATGCTGTAATTCAGATAAAAATGCTGGTTTGTTTTAAAAATGTGTTTGAATTACATTTTAATTAATATTAAGGTACCCATTTTACAGTATGGTAACTTTACAGTAGTAATTCTGACTCGCTGTGCAGTTAAAGATGGAGAGGACTAGGATACTGCAAACAGATATATGTTCAAATTAAACCAAAAAAATAAAGATACAAACACAAATCTATGTATATGTGATGTAATGTGAGTCGCAACAGTCAGACGGTGTGTCATCCCAGTGCTATTTTGTGAGAACCCTGATTTAAATCAGAGACTGTCTTAATACAACTAATAACAGCAAATAGTTCAACCTTCAATAACGACACTGCATCTTCATGCAGTTGCTTAATAATTAGTGACTTGTTGTTATGGGACTATGGGACAGTCTACAAAAATCTGTGTTTCTGATGACGAAATGGCCTTTAGGGAAGAGGTTCAACACCTGGCAGAGTGGTGCACTGACAACAACTTGGCTCTCAACACTCAAAAGATCAAGGAGCTCATTGTGGACGACAAGCAGAGCCTGTGTACACACCCCCATCTACATCAACAGAACCGAAGTAGAGCGCGTGTCCAGCTTCAAGTTCCTGGGTGTTCACATAACTGAAGATCTTTCCTGGGCCTTCAACACATCCACTTTCATCAAGAAAGCACATCAGCACCTTTACTTCCTTAAGAGACTAAGGAAAGGCACCTGTGTGCTCAGATCCTGTAAATGTTTACCGCTGCACTATTGCATCACTGTGTGGTATGGTAACTGCACTGTCTCAGATCAGAAATCCATCCAGCGAGTGCTGAAAACCGCCCAACACATCAATGGAGCCCAACTTCCCTCCATCAGGGACATTCATCATAAACGCTGCTTACGAAGGGTGAGCAATATCATCAGCGACACCTCTCAAGCCAACCACAAACTGTTTATTCCTCTTCCATCTGGAAAGTGCACCAGGAGTCTCCACTGTCGAACCAGCAGACTCAGAAACAGCTTTTTCCCTTCAGCAGTCAGCCTGGAGGGAAGTGTCGGGGAGACACTTCCCTCCTCCCCTCGCGGACGGCGGTCTTCCATCGACCCCTCCGCGTTTCTGGGGGATGGCAGATCTTGATCGTGTCATGTGAGTTTAACTTGCTCAAGTCAGATATCAGCATTAATCCCGCCTCTAATTTGAAAAAAACATATCAAGGTCAATTTCAAATTTCTGCTTACTAGATTCTGTGTCTATAATGTAGCCTGTGATTTCTATCACTGAGATTATTGGGCTGCTGTGAGAGATGAATGCAATGTTATCATTAGGTCTGGGAAATAAGATGATCTGGATGTTTATCTGGAAAAAACAGATGTCCTCGATCAAACATTTGAGTAGTTTTCTATATTACCCTATATTCTACATCTAGAACAGGGGTGTTCATTACATCAATCGCGATAGCAAGAGCACCACTGGTTGATTGATCTAGATGAAATATAAAAGATTGACTTTTCATTTCCTGACTTCTGCAGCTGCACACTGTTTGATTGACAGGCAGCTAATGTTTGAGCACTAATGCAGTTACGTGCCTAACCGATCAAACACACTTTATAATTCCGTCAATATTAAAAATATTGATCTGTTTCTCACCCAACCCATCATATCACTTCAGAAGTCATGGATTTAACCACTGGAGTCACATGGATTAGGCTACTTTTATGCAGATTTATGTGATTTTTGGAGCTTCAAAATTTTGGCTCCCATTCACCAAAAGAGCTGAAATGTTCTTCTAAAAATCTTAATTTGTGTTCTGCTGATGAAAGACAGTCACACACATCTGGGGTGGCATGAGAGTGACTAAATAATGAGAGAATTGACATTTTTGTGTGAACTGTCCCTTTAAAGCCCGATGTGGCCCCTGTACCAAACAACTGCTCTACCGCCTCTATTGTGCCCAGTGACCCTGAGTTTTTAGTTTTTAGTATTGTTTTGAACATGTTTTATGCTCTACAATAACTCTCTCAGTCGGCATTAAGGGAAATGTACACCCTACACATAAACTGATTTTAATGTAATTGTTTCATACATTATGACATTGAAAATAACTTTTGTATCTTTTCATTTCTGAAATCGTGTCAGCCCTTTTATGAATTTTATCCATCAGATTAATGTAGTGTTTACAGTATCATAGATAAGTGATGTATTTTAAAACAAACACCTATAAAATACCTTTATTTTGTATTCTTTCTGGCAAACAGCCATAAAAGGGAATGTAAATGACGGTATGTGTGCTACATTTTTCATTTGCAGCGTAAAGTTTTTATTATAAAGGGACACAGCTTTTGCAACTCAGTACTCAATACGCACTACTCATGAGTACTTTTAAATGAGCTACACTTTGACTCTACTTACTTGAATAGTTTTTAGGACAGGCACTTTTACTCTACTCAAACTACATTTTTTAAGAAGTAACAGTAATTTTACTTGAACATTATTTTCCAGTAATCTTTCCACCCCTGGTTGTAGCCATCCTGTACCTGTCCCACAGGTGTGATATTCGTATGTACTGATCCTGTGCAGGTGTTGTTACACATGGTCTGCCACTGCAAGGACGATCAGCTGTCCTTCCTGTCTCCTGTAGTGCTGTCTTAGGTGTCTCACAGTACGGATATTGAAATGAATTGCCCTGGCCACATCTGCAGTCCTCATGCCTCCATGCAGCATGTCTAAGGCACATTCACACAGATGAGCAGGACACTGGGCATATTTCTTTTGGTGTTTTTCAGAGTCAGTAGAAAGGTCTCTTTAGTGTCCTGAGTTTTTAGAACTGTGACATTAATTTTACTACTGTCTGTAAGCTGTTAGTGTCTTAACAACCATTTCATGTGTGCATGTTCATTATTGTTTATGATTCACTTAACAATCATGGAAAACATTGTTTAAAACCTTCACAATAAAGATCTGTAAAGTTATTTGGATTTTTACTAAATGATCTAATGTCCTGAAAAAGGGATGTTTCTTTTTTGCTGAGATTATATATAGTTTGAAAGGAAAAGTTTTTTAAGAAGCTTCAAATGATTTTTGAGGGAACCCGTGTCTTACACCAGCAAAACATAATACATAAAACATGGTCACTTAAATGAGGTTTTAATGAAATCATTGTATTGTCCACCCCAACAAGAGGCTGATAAATGTCTTAAAACATAGTTCATGTTAAGGCTGGCAGAACTCATCATGCCCATTGTTTCAGATCTTATATAAATAGTATAAAGTATGTCCTTAATTTGATATGGCATATTTACACACACGCTAAATAGAGGAAAATAAATATGACAAACAAAACACAAAATAAATAAATGCTGCGATGAGTAATTTTAGTATTTTCAACTAATCCATAAGATGAAGCATGCATCTGCATTACTCCAGTGTTGAGAGAGAAGAATATGAATGCATTTGACCAGTCTGTGACGAAACTAAAAACATTTGAAACCAAATCCTCAAGAAGTCCACATGTGCTGAATCTGTGCAAACAAACACAGAGGGCTCAATTTTCATGACTGCACCAGGCGCAACAATCGTATCAGCTAATTCTATGGACAAGTTTCATGCCAGCGCAAAGTGCAAGTGGGCGTGGAGGGAGTGTTTGCGCTTATCTATGGGGGGAGTCGCATAAACTGTGGGTGTTTTGCAAGTAAATGAAGTGGCACAATGTGCAATTTGCTATTTTCCAGGACAAAAAGGTCATTGCGCTAAGCAATTTCAGAAGCACGTCTAATCTCAGCGCAAACTCTTAATTCAGTTCTGCATTTGAAGTTTGGAGATTAGACATAAACTGTGAAAATACAGTAAACATCAAATTATGTCCCTAACGATCAGAGCTGTAGCAGACTTATATGAATAATATATAAATACAGTGCATCCGGAAAGTATTCACAGCGCTTCACTTTTTCCACATTTTGTTATATTACAGCCTTATTCCACAATGCATTAAATTAATTCTTTTCCACAAAATTCTACAAACAATACCCCATTAGTTTGTTTGAAATCTTTGCAAATTTATTAAAAATAAAAAAATCATCAAGTATTCACAGCCTTTGCTCAATACTTTGTTGAAGCACCTTTGGCACCAATTACAGCCTCAAGTCTTTTTGTGTATGATGCTACAAGTTTGGCACACCTATTTTTGGGCAGTTTCTCTCATTCTTCTTTGCAGGACCTCTCAAGCTCCATCAGGTTGGATGGGGAGCGTCGGTGCACAGCCATTTTCAGATCTTCACAAAGATGTTCTATCGGGTTCAAGTCTGGGATCTGACTGGGCCACTCAAGGACATTCACACAGTTGTCCCATAGCCAGTCCTTTGTTATCTTGGCTGTGTGCTTTGGGTCATTGTCCTGTTGGAAGATGAACCTTTACCCCAGTCTGAGGTCCAGAGTGCTCTGGAGCAGGTTTTCTGTACATTGCTGCATTCATCTTTCCCCAGTCTTCTGCACCGCCTTAATCCCATCAGCTATTAGAGTTGGGATCGCTCTGCAAATTTGTCTCAATTTTCATTAAATATTGTCCCGAACCACCACTAACTGTAAACAATGCATGCCATATGAATTGCAATATTACTTCTGGGCACATCATGGTGTTGTTGCGAAGTTTTGCCTCTAATGGATGATGCCTGAGAGATCGCAAGACACATCACTTGATCATATGCTAACTGGGAGTTGGTCTATTATATATTATTTTTATTTTTAATAACATTGTATGATTTTGTAGTGAGTGTAGTGCAGCGTCCCATTGATAAATATAATTTAAAAAGTTGCGTCAATTTGTATAAAAGCCCCATGAGTTAAGTTTATTTTTGACATTTAATAATATATTTACAAAATGTTCATCCAGGCTGAGGCAATTACGTCGGCAGCACACTCTATCAGCAATCTAAGGCTTGCAGAAATGAACATTGCACTTGTGGAGATAGGGTGACTAAACATCCCAATAACAGGGTCAGTCCTGATTTTACGCACCATGTAAATAGCTGAATCTTAGGTATTGGAATTTTATGTCCACTTCAATCCATTTAATAAAAATGTTGACAAATTTGCAGAGCGATCCCAACTCTAATTCTAATTGATGGGATTAAGGCAGTACAGAAGACTTTGGCAGGTTGACCAATCAGATAAAAGGAGCATTTCAGTGTCGCTCACATGTGCATATAAAACTTTCAAGCCGTAAAATAATTTTTTAAACAATGAAAGAAAATGTCCTGGTTACTTTCATAACCCTGATGGAGGAAATGAGATGTAGTGACACTAGGGGTTGCCCTTGGGAGCCTGATCTTTGAGAAAAGGCCAGTGGGAATTGGCGAGTGGAATTTGCATGCCACTCCCCTGGACATATGTGTATAAGAGGAGCTGGCTTGCAACCACTCATTCAGGTTTTGTGCTGAGGAGCTGAAACAATGTCCCGGCCATTTCAGCGGGTAGTTCAGTCTTGTGGTAGGAGGGACACAACTTCTTGTTCACTCCATCAGCTGGGTCTGCCTCCTCCTGGGGCAGCGCTTGCAGGTTCACTACCTGATCCCTTAATGGGGTCGTGGGAACCTTGGGCACATAGTCCGGTCGGCGTCTCAGGGCCACTTGAAAGTAACCCGGACCGAACTCCAGGCACATTTTGCTGACAGAGAACGCCTGCAGTTCCCCTACCCTCTTGACGGAAGTCAGCACAGTCAGGAGGGCAGTCTTCAAAGAGAGTGCCTTTAGGTGAGCTGACTGCAGGGGCTCAAACGGAACTCCTCGTAGGCCCCGAAGGACCACGGAAAGGTCCCACAAGGGGATGAGACGTGATCTGGGAGGTTTCAGCGTTCTTGTGCCTCTAAGGAACCTGATGATCAAGTCGTGCTTCCATAAATACTTACCATCTAATGCATCTTGGTGTGCCGATATAGTGGCTACATACACCTTCAAGGTGGAGAGGGACAGCCACCCCTCCAGCCTCTCCTGCAGGTAGGAAAGCACTGATCTGACTGCACATCTCTGGGGGTGTGACCGCCGCCAAGGATCCCATTTGTACCAGGAGCCTCTTAAATAGTTTCAGTGGGACTGCCGTTCTCCACCTGAACTCCTTCAGATGGTTCAACACTGACGGTGCGCGCTCGCTCGTGAAGTGCGCCATCATCGCGACTTAGACTAACTCCATGCTGAGAAAAGAGATGCTCTGAACTGGGGAGAGCTTGCTCTTTTCCCAGTTGCCCCTGTGCGCGCACAACAAATCCCGCGAGTGAGCTAGAATCAGCCAGTCATCGAGATCATTGAGGATGCGAACGCCCACTTCCCTTAATGGGGCAAGGGCCTCTGCAACTTTCGTGAAGGTCCGAGGTGACAGGGACAAACCAAAGGGGAGGACCTTGTATTGGTACACCCAGCCCTCAAAAGTAAACCATAGGAAGGGCCTGTGTTGAGGTAAAACCGAGATGTGGAAGTACGTGTCCTTCAGGTCTAATGCTGCGAACCAATCTTGATGCTGGACGCTCGTGAAAATGCATCTTTGGATCAGCATCTTGAATGTGAGTCTATGCAAGGCCCGGTTCAGAACTTGCAGGTCCAAGATTGGCCACAACCCTTTTTCGGTATGATGAAGTAGGGTCTGAGGTGCCACTGAGGTGCCACTCATGGCCGTGCTGAGTCCGGGAACATCGAAGCACTTACCTGGATCCATATCCCCACCATAGAAACGGTCTGGGACAAGGGAGTCCTCATGGCCTGTTGCAACCTTGGGATTGTGCCACAGCTGGGCGCGTGGGGGCAGGGAACGGGGGGACACCTCCGAAGTGCTTTACCTGCTATAAAGGACCAGTGAATGGTGGTCATGACAACGACGGCCGTGGACACCGAATGTGTGACCCAGGAAGTGAGGAAACTGCTCTTTTTGGGAAAATGTGGGTGAAATTAAAAGAAAAGGTAAACAAGGATTTTACACACAGCCCTCCACCATGGGATGGAGTGGTCTTCTTACAAGCTCCTGTGTAGCAGGTCTCTGACTCCCTGGATCGCCTGTCTCAGGGGCGCTTTGAAGCCTTTCTCGGGTTCTTAGCGGCTGGTCGTAAGACGGGTGGCATCTGCTTCCTGCTGGGGCAGGCTGTGGTGGAGCTGGTGTTGCTGTTGTAGGGGGACACCCTTGGTGACAAGCCAAAGTAGGTGGTCCTGGACCACCAGGGTGGACATCACCTGAGAGACCACGCTGTAGGAGGGCGAGATTGGGTCCGCATCAATCCCGGGTCAGGACTACCCTCGTGCAGTTCTTTCAGCACCTTGGCTTTGTGCACTTGGAAGAGAGCCATGGCGTGCAGGGCAGAGAAGGCCTGCCCAGCGGCACCATAGGCCTTAGTCGCGAGTGACGACGTAAGCCTACAGGCCCTGGATGGGAGTCTCGGACGGTTCTGCCAGGTGGCGGCATTCTGCGTTAACAGGTGCGCCGCAACCGCCTGATCCATCTGGGTAATTGCTGAGAACCCCCTGGCAGCCCTGCCGTCGAGGGTGGTGAGAGTGGAGGAGCCAACAAATCGGGATATACTTCACCATATGTGTTATCTAGAACTTTAATGTGTAAGAGTACCTGAGTGAGGCGATTATCAGCACAAAGTTTTCCCAGTTCACGAGGAGTTGTGCATGCTGTTCAGCTCACTCACAGATGATTATTGTGCTCAACTCAGGTCCGAAGAGACAGCGTTTAAGTATTTTAATGTCGTTGTTTTCACTATTGTAAATATAATACAGTTTTAGACACTGAGACAGTTTATCTCTTATGTTTTATTTACATTGCATTCGGTTGTGACTAGTGAGTGGATCAAACCACGAGGATATAACCCCATGTTTACAATGATTAAACCAGTTCATTTCTGTAACTGGAGTCTGGGAGGGAAATGCTTCTTTATTTGAAAATTTTTAAATAGATCTTACATCAGACATGGAGATGATATAAAGTAAGCACAAGAGAGCAATGTGATCATTAACATCACAAATATTCTGTAGAATCTTTACTCGGAATATACATTTTTTTTTTACAGTGTGGCACACTGTATATCCTTGTCTTGTTCTAATGCTCTTTAATGTGTAAATGTACTCTTGTTTGCATTATACTCTTGCATTCCTCAAATAAAAAAATGTACATATACATAAGTGTTCCCTGCTCACATGCATCCTGTTTAAAATAATAAAACAACATGACATTGTTTTTCTACAGATCATTATCCCTGGGTAATGATTGTACGATGAGGTAGGTCTGTTAAGATTTATTTGAGATGAATTGTTCATAAAATAGGCCACAATAATTTTGCGTTGTGGGCACTGTCATTGAAACCGACTGCAGTGGAAATCTTTGTGTATTTAACGTGAATTGAACTCACAACCTTGCCGTTGATAGTGTCATGCTCTATCAGTTGAGCTATAGAAACTCTTGGCCAACTTTTGATAAATTAAATTAATGCAGCACCATTAACCAGATATGATTGCTACAGTAAAACCAGTACAAGGTGTACGGGAACACAGAGTAATCTATTATCTTCCTTTATCTTTTATTGTTTATGTCAAAAGTCATGCGTCCAGTCAGACTCTATGATATTATAACACACATGTATCTGTTACTGGGTAGACACTTAGTAACCTATGTTGGCTACCCAAATTAGACAGATGCCAACATTGGCAGGTTTTGTGGCATGCCCTCATCCACAACAAAACTGAACAACACTGTAAAATAAAATAAAACCCATATTAGATTTAAGACAGGCTAATGTTTGGTACTATGTGAGGTCTCCAATGAAAAATCTGAGTGCTCAAGACAAATGAGTTGAGAATCACTGGTGTTGAACCATTCATTCTTGAAAAAAGAATGTTGACTGGGCATTATATTAACTAAACTACTTAGACCAGCCAAGAAACATATCCATGATAAATAAGTGATAGAAATGAATAAAAACCATGACAACACAAACACTCTAATATTAATACTGTATCTCTGACCAGGTGGAAGCAATTCTGGAAAGTATGACTCCAGGAATGGCACTCTTAAATAGATAGGCTTGGACGTCTGCCGCTCAGCATCATTTCCAAAATACAGAAGGTCCAGTATATAAGAAACCCAGGTGGTACCTAGAATCACAATGGAGAGTGGCACAATGGAGTTGGTCATGCCTGCTGCTAAAACTTCTATTGATTAATCTCAATCTCATGTTGGTCCAAATAATTTAATCTAATACATTTCAGTTCAGGACACTTACCAGCTTTTGGGTAAGTGGCGATTAGAATGTCATCTGGTCTTGCCTGGAAGTTCTTCACCTTCTCCCAGTTGTCAGTGAAGTAGTGGATCATTGAAACGCCCTCAAAATCAAACAACTCAGGCCTAGATAGTTTCATCTGCAGTATTATAAAGTGAAGTACAACAGTTGCTGAGGTTTCACTGCACTGAATAATCATTTCAGAGTCATCATAAACCATAAACAGTTTATGTCAAATCCTGTTAACATGCAAGATTTCAGATTTGGCAAACAAAAGGTAAAAACAAAATAAGCCACAACACAACTAAATGAATCCACAATACAATGCAGGGTGCTGACCTGAGGACAGTTTTTCAATTTGTTTAAGACCTGACTTTCAAAGTCAGGAGCATGTCAGTGTGGTCCTTGTGACAGCACAAGAATGGTAAAATACAGCGATATAGCATTAGTTATACACCGAATGCATACTTTGCTCTTCATTTCAATAGCACTTCAAAAGGTTCCTAGGTTCCTATGCCTTACATTTCACATTGTTGATAAAGTGCGATAAGACACATCCTGCACGTCCTGCTATTTGTAGAACACTTAATCTTGTGTAATATTTAGCAAATATAGTGCCTGCCTGTATAGTATATTTGGTGTACTGTAGCAGTTATAGTGAATAAAAGGCAGTAATCATTTTAACAAAGTGCCAGATGTTTAATATAATATTTGATTGTAATAATGTTCTTGCAAGCTGTGGATCTGTAATATACAGACACACTTTTTAAAGCATCACTGCTGACACGCTTTCCCTGTATGATAAGCACAAACTTATAATTACAGGCAAACACCCTTTAACTAAGAATTCCCCTGTACTGATACATACATGTTTAAATCCACATTATTTAAACTAATGAGTGTTCTGCATTATTATTATTATTATTATTATTACTAGTAGTACTAGTTGTAGTATTCATAGTTAGTAGTCTTTTGCAACTATTTTTGGCTTGCATAGATCACTTTTGTGGTAACGAAAGAGTTTGAATGTAGAATTTGTACAAATATTCATTTCCTGTTAACATTGTTTTGTCTTATTTCTATTGTGTTGTGGCTTATTTCTGTTGTCTGTAACTTAAATGGTCTTTTTACTAATTCTGTTGTGTTTTGTACTCCAGGCCACTAATGAAGTTTCATCTGTTGACTTTTATGCATAGAATTATATTTCATATAAATACATTCGAAAATAAATGTAACATTATACATTGCCGAGAGTATTCCTGTGGAAAGTTGTGATGAATAAAGAAACCGATAAATGCAACTACTTGTGTAACTATACTCGACTGCGTTTTCACTTTAGTGCATTTAAGCTTTGAAATTGTGGATCAGTTGTTCTTTCTAAATCATGGTGTCTATGAAGTCTTATAACTTCATTTTATAACCCTCATTTCCAAAAAATGTTGTTATTCAATAATGTGGATAAAGTATTTTTCAACTATTGTCAAATACTTTAAAGAGATTTATTTACTCACTGAAGACAAGTCAATGTTTTCCATTGTGGTGATGAAGTCTTGTTCCAATAAAACCGTTCTGTTTTCTGTCCTTTTGTATTATTTTTTGCTCTCCTCAAATGTTTCTGACTGCTCTTTTGTGTTTAACTACATTCTGTGCTGTTATCCAACCCTGATGTCTTATCTTTATCACCTGAGCTGGAGCACTTTGCTCTCAACTTTTTACAGCAGATTACATAAGACATGCAGTCTTTCCTATTAAGTTCTTCAAAGTCGTTCATTTTAAGATAGTTTCGGATTTAGAGGCTAAATTAAGGGTCAGGGGCTAGATTCATGGTAAACTACAGCACCCCTTTATAGTGTTTTGTTTTCCCACACCATCCCAGCCATTGAAAAATAAATAAATAAACAACATTTTAATTTTAATATAAAAAATGACATTTAAACACCGTAACCTTCAAATATTTCTTAAGTAAACGCTGCTTCAAGATTTTGGTAATAATTCAAGAGCTAATATTTAAACATTCTGCTGAACTCAGTAGGCTTGCAGACATGCACATTTTAACAAAGAAGAAGTAAAGGACGTTATAGAAACTCATAATTATTAGACTATTATTGTTGTCTTTTTGGATGAAAGGTCAAGCTCATCAGTTCACAATCTAAAGGAAATTTACAGATCTGCTTTCTTGTAATGCTTAAATACTTTAAAGTCTCTTGGTAGATTTTGGTCTGTCTCTTTCTTTTGCATTAGATTCTATACTACTCTTACTAGTTAACATTGAAGAATACATTTAAACTGCACTGAATTGTAAAAACAGCAGGGAAAATTGTGGGTGTCAGACAAACCTCACTAGATGATATTTATAAAGCGACAGTATAAATACAGATGACACATCACACCCTCTCAATGGTAAATTCCAGCTCCTTCCATCAGGACGACATTATAGGACACAGAACGCCATAAAAGCAAGCTATCAAAAATTGTTTGTTGTATATGCAATAGGTCTTATTAGCAAATAGATCACTATTATTATTGTTGTTGTTATTATTTTGGATTATTAATAATAATTTTTATAATAAATAATAAAATAGAATGTTTTTATTATTCATGAGAGAATCCCCCCAAAAATGTACAAGGTTCTGCCAAAAATGCTCACAGTAAATAATAAACATTTATTTTTTATGATTTTCTCCCTAATTTGGAATGCCCAATTCCCAATGCACTCTAAGTCCTTGTGGTGGTGTAGTGACTTGCCTCAATCCAGGTGGCAGAGGACAAATCTCAGTTGCCTCCACGTCTGACCTTCAATCTGTGCATCTTGTCACGTGGCTTGAAGAACCCATAGATGAGAGAGTCGCTGCATCATTTACAATAACAGGGATTGGACGAATACTGTGGAAATGTTGCCAAGCAAACCATATCTGCTTGTCTTTTGTCTTCTGAAACAAGGCGGCCACGGGACGTCGCATTTAGCAGAACATGTGACTCAATTGGACTGACAAAAAAACATCTACATTTAGTTTAAATAAAAATGTTACATTTTAAATGTAGTTATCAAAGGTAAAAATATGTTTTTGGATGTTCAAATAATCCATTTAAAATTCTCTTGGCTCAAATATCTGAGGGGGCACGTGCCCCCTTGAAATGGGCATGACACCTCTGATCTCGTTTAACAAGGAGACAAAGGGGCTGAATTATTTAAGAGTAAAAGTGACTAATGAAATTACAATGACATCAGCATGTAATTAAAACCTGTAATTACTTTTAGGTTATGTACAGCAGTCCGCAAAATGATGATATGCTTTGTTGTGATTTGCAGAGAAACCGATGATGAGCACTACTAAAGTCTCTTAGTAGACACGATGATTTGAATAAAGTATAATTAGACTTGTTTCGGTCATTGTGCTTTATCAATGGTTTAATGCCACATACTGGAGTAAAAGTGTGATTTGCAAAAATGGTCATCTGAACGAATCAGTCAACAAATCTGAACTAATCTTATATATACATACATATATATATATATATATATATATATAGAGAGAGAGAGAGAGAGAGAGAGAGAGAGAGAGAGAGAGAGAGAGCATGCACTAGTGAACCAAAGTTTGGAATAATGTACAGATTATGCTATTATATTTTTAATCCACTTCAAAGAGGTCTCATCAAAAAATCCTTCACATGCAGCAACGTCATGGTTACTGTTGTAACCTCCATTCCATGGTGGAGGGAACGAGACTTTGTGTCGAATGTAGTGACACAAGGAGTCTTTCTTGAGAGCCTTGCGTACCTCTGAACTTGAGAAAATGCCAATGAGAAATTGGCAGACAGAATTTGCATGTCTTGCCCCCGGACATACAGTTATAAAGGGAAGCGGGCGTATGTCTGTCAGTCAGATTTTTGCACTGAGGAGCCAAGAATAAGGTACAGCCATTTACAGTGGTAGGTCTAGTGTTGTGGCAAAGGGGACACAATGTCTCATTCCCTCCATCTCTCTATGTTTCTCGCATAGAGCTTAAAGTGGCTGGGGCTATCTTAATGCTATGAAATACATCGGGGAAGGCGATCTTTCCCGATCGTATTCTTTCAGGGGGAAAAGACCACACAGGCTCGGAGGCCACATCTTGCCTAGATTAGGGGGAGGTGAAATGTGGCCAATACGCCACATGGTTTGTCAAGCCACATGTGGGAGTGGTGCGGTGGCCGGTCCTACCTGATGAGGGAGGAGCTCTACAAACACAGCGACCGGGGGCAGAGGGACTGCCCAAGGGAGACGCGGGTCCACTGACAGGGGGATGGTACCGCGGAAAATACATCACGGGAGTTGCCTGAATAGGGAATTAGGCCTGTGGAGCCCTACCCCAGTACAGAGCACTTGCGGATCGTAGTGGGTCTGGTTGAAAATACCTCCGTTGAATTCGCAGGCCAGAAGGCTGAGGAGGAAGAACATCCAGGAAGCGAGAGCTTAGTGGCTAACCTGGGAGAGAAAGCGCACTGGATCAACTTGGTGAAGGGTGCTAGGTGCAAGCGGAACACCGGGTCAGCTGTTCTGTATTACCGAGTTCTACCGGCTCGGACCTGACGAAACACGGGACGAGACCGACTCAACCCTGAGATTGTAGAATCTCACAAACGTGTAGGGTGTTGCCCAGCCTGCTGCTCAGCAGATGACTGCTAGGGAGGTGCCGTTGGCCAGAGGCCACAAGGATGCCACAATTCTTGTCGAGTGTGCTTGTACCCTCAAGGGGGTGGGCACGGCCTGGGTCTGGTCGGCCAGAGAGATAGTGTCAACGACCTGTGAGCTAACCTCTGTTTGTAGATGGCGTTCCCTTACTGCCGTCCTCTGAAGCAGACAAAGAGCTGCTCAGAACATCTAAAGCTCTGTGTGTGGTCCAAATAGTTACACAAAGCAGGTACCGGACACAGCAACGAAAAGGCTGGGTCTGCGCTTGCACCTGATCCCTGAAGGGGGTCATAGGAACCTTGGGCACGTAGCCCGGTCGCGGTCTTAGGATGACGTGAGTATCTGCCGGACCAAACTCCAGGCAAGTTTTGATGACAGAGAACGCTTGCAGGTCCCCAACCCTCTTGATGGAAGCAAGCGCTATCTTCAAGGAGAGGGCCTTGAGCTCAACTGAGGGGGCCACTGAGAGATCCCAGGAGGGGAACAGGCTTGGCCGGGGAGGATTCAGCCTCCGGGCGCCTCTATGGAACCTGATAATCAAGTCGTGCATACCCAAGGACCTGCCGTCCAAGTGGTGGGTCAAAATAGTGGCTACATACACCTTCAAGGTGGAGGGCGACAGTCTCTCCGCCAACCTCTCTTGACCTGAATTGCGCATCTCTGCAGGTCTTCAGACTGGGAAAAACACCAATTTGCGAACAAACGCCACTTTAGTGTGTAAAGCTGCCTGTTAGAGGGAGCTCTGGCTTGGTTAATCGTGTCTACGACTGCAGGTGGTAGGTCACTCAGATCTTCCACGTCCCATCCAGGGACCAGACAGGGAGGTTCCAGAGGTCGGGGTGCGGATGCCAGAGGGTGCTCCATCCCTGGGAAAGAAGGTCCTTCTTCAGGGGAATTTGCCAGGGAGGTTCTGTTGCAAGGAGTGTGAGATCCGAGAACCAAGTCCGAGTGGGCCAGTAAGGGGCCACTAAGGTGATTTTTTTCCTCATCCTTCCTGATCTTGCACAGCACCAGTGCAAGAAGGCTCACTGGGGGAAATGCGTACTTGCGCAGCCCCCGGGACCAGCTGTGTGACAACGCATCTGTCCAGAGAGGGGCCTCTGTCAGGGAGTACCAGAGCAGGCAGTGGGAATTGTCTTGGGAGGCAAAGAGATCTGCCTGCCATACAGGTTCCAAATCAGCTGGACCACCTGGGGGTGGAGCCGCCACTCTCCGCCCAAGTGCCCGCGCTGTGACCTTCGTAGCTCTGAGAGCGAGGTCAGTGGCAGAGCGCCATTCCTGCAGCACATCGGGGTCGGGACTACCCAGGTGCAGTTTTTTAAGTGCCTTGGCTTGGTGGACCTGCAGGAGAGCCATGGCATGCGTCAGAAGCCTGAACGCCATAAATCCAACAGCAGTGCTTCAACCAACAGAGGTGAGTGGAACAGTACTGAGACTCAGCTTGCTGCTGCACAATCACTCGGCTCCGAAGAAAAAATCTGATTGATAGACAAATGCCCGCTTCCCTTTATACCCGTATGTCCGGGGGCGGGACATGCAAATTCTGTCTGCCAATTTCTCATTGGCCTTTTCTCAAGTTCAGAGGTATGCAAGGCTCTCAATAAAGACCCCTTGTGTCACTACATTCAACACAACGTTGAGTGTAAAAAAGCTCAATGGGGTTAAGATCCATAACACTCTTTTCCAATTATCTGTTGTCCAGTGTTTGTGTATCTTTGCCCACTACAACCTTTTCTTTTTCTGTTTCAAAAGTGTCTATTTCTTTGCGATTCTTCCCATAAGGCCTGCACCCCTGAGTCTTCTCTTTGCTGTTGTACATGAAACTGGTGTTGAGCGGGTAGAATTCAATGAAGCTGTCAGCGGAGGACATGTGAGGTGTCTATTTCTCAAACTGTAATTCTCCTCTTGTTTAGTTGTACATCTGGTCTTCCACATCTCTTTCTGTCCTTGTTAGAGACAGTTGTCCTTTGTCTTTGAAGACTGTAGTGAACATCTTTGTATGAAATCTTCAGTTTTTTGCAATTTCAAGCATTGTATAGCCTTCATTCCTCAAAACAATGATTGACTGATGAGTTTCTAGAGAAAGCTGTTTCTTTTTGCCATTTTTGATCTAATATTGAGCTTAAGACGTGCCAGTCTATTGCATACTGTGGCAACTCAAAAACAAACACAAAGACAATGTTAAGCTTCATTTAATGAATCAAATATCTTTCAGCTGTGTTTGATATTATGGCAAGGGATTTTCTAGTACCAAATGATCAATTTAGCATGATTACTCAATGAAAAGGTGTTGGAGTGATGCTGCTGTCTAGATTTGACCAAAAAATTACTTTTTTTCAAATAGTGACGGTGCTGTAATGTCCTGACTATACTGTATCTGTACATTATTCCAAAAATGTGGCCACCAGTGTAGAAGTATATAATACCTTTATTTTACCAGGGTTATTCTATTGAAATTATAATCCCTTTTTTCCCCTTTATTTAACCAGGAAGGTCCAATTGAGATACAATATCTCTTCTACCAGGGAGTCCTGGTCAAGATGGGCAGCATCAAATATTTCATATAGAAACACAAAGAAGGACATAAAAACCACACAGTAAACAAATACAAAACACACTGGGATCAAGGGCTAAAGAAAAGAAAAAATTTATATATCTCATAAACTAATGTTAAAAGCATTGACATCGTTCTATAAAAATGGACTTTAAATAGTTTTTAAACAGATCAAGAGATGGTATAGATTCCATGTCTAGTGCGACTGGAAAAGGCAGATCTACCCAACTCTGTGCGGGTAGTTGGTGTCTTGAGTAAAATCTTTCTGTTGATCTGGTGTTATACATACTAGAAAAGTATGTCAGCAAGCTAGATATATATTGCCGTTAAAAAGGTACTATGAAAATAAAATCCTAACCGTGGCCTGAGGTTTTTTAGGAGGCTATCAATATGAATGCCAAAAGTCAACTTATCATCAAGCTAGATACCAAGGTATTTATAAGAGGCAACATTCTCAAGATGAGTGCCATCTAATGTTTTAACCGTAAAATAAGTATGTGATAAATGGGAAAATTTAAAAATCATATATTTAGTCTTTTTGGTATTTAGCACCAATTTTAAGTTAATGAGATATTTCTGCAATATGTTAAAAACAGTATGTAAGGGGTCCATTGCCACTTTTAAAGATGGAGCCATGGTATAAATGATAGTATCATCTGCATAAAAGTGTACCTTTGCTGGATCCAGTCCTACACCGAGATCATTTATATAAATTAAAAAAAAATTAAACTGGCCCCAGAATAGATCCCTGAGGAACACCTACATTTACTATTAGAGGTGTAGAATTATAATTATCTATGGACACACACTGAGTTCTTTCAGTCAAATCGTATGAAAACCATTTCACCATTGAGTCACTAAAACCTATACATTTGAGCCAATGCAGGAGAAGACCATGATCCACTGAATCAAACACTTTGGATAAATCAATAAAAAGTGCAACACATGATTTTTTTTGTAATCATCCAGAGCAGTAATAATGTCATTAGTGACTGATATAGCTGCAGTACTATGTCCATGTCTGAAACCTGATTGAGTTTGACTTAAGAGGTTTAGTTTTCTCCAGCACTTTCTTCTGAATTTCCTCCCAAGCAAAACAAGACTACATATTTCATTTTATTTTGCACAGCTCATTTTTTTTATTGCACTGTCTTTGTTGTGTTGCACGGGACATCTTTTGTGGTGCACAGCTCATTTTTTTGTTGCATGGCTCATCTGCAGGAAAGCGGTGAATGTTCAAAAGAACATGTCATCCTCCCCCATGTAGTGCAGGGCTTCAAGCAACTCTGCTCTCTTCTTGTTTACTGGAAGGTAGCTGCGGGTCATCTCTTTTTTACCGGTCTGGAATAAAGAAGTAATGTACATTTTTGATAAAAACCACAATGTTCATGAGTTTTACAATTTTTAATCAGCAATGCAAAACTTAGTGGTTCTTCTTGTTTTTAATAATACATAAGGAAAACAAGAATGAAATGAAATACAATTAGTGCAGAGTGACACTTACAGGTCTCTTTATCTCAGACAGAGCTCTCTCCAAGATTTTCTTGCGCCACACCTCCCGTTTCTTTTCTACCGCAATCAGTTTTTCTTCCTGTTGCCTGTGAGAGAGTTAGTGCTATTAGTTGATCAAAAATAAATGATTTGACTGTGAAGCACATTTGAATTGAATAGAGATAGCTTCATGCTTAATGCTGTATTGAGTCATCAGATTGAGAGCACTGCAATTTGAATCAAATTACAATCCAGACCTCAATGTCTGCTGGTCTGCATTGCATTAGTTTCATAGTGATACATGTGTGTGTGTTTGCATGTCCTAACCTTAATGTCTTTTCTTTCTTGAAAACCTTCTGCGCCTTAAGGAATGTCCCTTCAGGCAGCTCTTCCTGTTTGTCGAGGCGCTCAATCAGGTGACTCTCCAGGTGAGCTAGCCTGTTGAGTGTGCTGAGGTTACAAGACTCCGTCCCGATGCACTCCAACACCTGCCTGACCTTTTCGTCAATTCTTTCCTGCATCCTCTGTTATATTACAGAAAAACGTCGATAAGATCAATATAAAGTCTCTTGCATTTGAGTGTGTACACTTCAGATGGTAAGGTTGTGCTCTTACTTCTCTGCTCTTATTCTTTTCAGAGCTGTAGAACTTGATCTGCAGTTTGAGGTCGGAAACTCGTTTTCTCTCTTCCTCGACTGCCTTGGTGGTGCGCTCAATCTCTTGAAGGAACCTGCCCATCTCCTTTTGCCTGGTCCAAACATACAACGCAATCTCAGAGGCAGCGGAGAAGCACAGTGGTACACTGTTCAAGTACGGTGTCATTTACGCAGTTAAATAAGGCGGAAACACATCATCGCAGTATGTGAAACGCAGCGGTGGCTTGTGTTTTTCAAAAGAGAGGAAGCAAAGATGTCGGTCAAAAAAGTGTATTTGCATCGTTTCCAGTTTTTTATATTATGATTATTTATTTCATCATTCTCTATTGATTTATTTGTTCCTTTTTTGGTCTGAGTTGGTCTAGTTAGGCTACTTAAATGTGAAGTGTGCTCTCCTATTTTGTGTGCTCTTCATAGCTAAGAGTATCAAATTTTATCATAATTAAAATAAAATATCGTAATTAAATACCAAAAATACTAAAACATATATTTACAATTTGATTTACAACATATACATATGCCAATGGCCAAAGTGAAGATTTATAATCACTAAATGAATTGTGTTAAATAAACCGCCACTGACACGACACTAAACATCACCAGTGTGCAGCATCCACCTGGATGATATGACAGCAGCCATAGTGCACCAGAGCGCTCACCACACACCAGCTATTGGTGGAGAGGAGCGATAGAACCAATTAATATATGGGGATTTTTAGGAGGCCATGGTCGATAAAGGCCATGGGGGGAATTTGGCCAATCAACAATGAGATAATTTCTCTCTTGGAAATAGCACTCATGATCCTCCTGTAGACACCCAGAGATGCACAGCATCTGGGTGGGACCAAAAATGATGCATTTAGAGCCTCTTGTCCAATAAACATCGATCTTTTGCCCCATTGAACTCAATGGGACACGTATCTGTAGCACAGCTTCAATGGGGTTTTAAGGGCTGCACGTCTGCAAACTCCAACGGACGTAATCATGCAGATAACATCATTGAAAGAATTGCAAAAAGTGTGCACACTTTTGTTACCTAAAATTTTGAACTAGGACAATAATTATCTAAATTCTAGAGAGATTATATGCAATGTCATTGCCGTGCTTCCCATGTAGTCTTAAAGCAACCGCCACTAGTGAAAGAGTCCATATGTCACTTTACATTCAGTGCGAAAGAAACCCAGTGGTGCCGATAAAAAGTACAAAAAACTCACATGTCCTTTTTCTGGTTGTCCATGTGCTCCTCATTGGTGTCCTTCTCAGCAACATAGTAAGCTCTTTCGACATCCCTTTCCAGGAACATCAACAATTCTGTCACCTTCTCAGGGTCATCTACAAAAAGCTTATGATACTTTGGTATCACACACACACAGACACACACAAACACACGTGAGTGTTGTTCACATACACATGCAGACGCATGAATTTCCACTATGCAAATTGGACATAAAGAGGGTCAACAGTACACGTACCTCAGCTTCAGACCCCCACTCTGGAGGGGACATGACGGTGAGGAATTTTTTCAAATTGTCGCACTGCTTCAGATTCTCCTGGAGCTCATAGATGTCACTGCAAACAGGTTGTAAAGTAGCACACAGAGGTGTATGAATAATGGAACGATTGTGTGCATGTACATGTGTGAACACAGTAATATCATGTATACATACTTTTCAAACTTGGCCTGCTCTGTCTTCATCATTTTGAGGTGGTCGTCTGTTTGCTGTTTCTTTAACTCCTCGTCTTGAGCCCTGTGTCAAAATGGACATGTTAAGAGTCATGGGGCTTGATTTACAACTGCTCTGTTGGACTCTGTGAATTCTCCTTAAATCCACCAATGCCCACAAAAGCATGGCTTCATGATGTTATAACAATGAAAAGGAAAAATTCATACTCTTTCTCGGCCTGTAAACGATCATTCTTGCTCTGCTCGAGGGACTTCAGGAATTCTATTTTGTTCACTTCAAAGATTTTCTTCTCTCGAGAAACCCTCTCTTTGCTTTCACGGGCCTCTTCTGCAAGCCTGCGCATCTCCACTTTCTGCTGTGTCAATCTTATCTGAGAATAGAGATGAAATTTAGAAAAATTCACAAAGGCGATGATGTACACATATGGGCCAACGTGTGCATTACTGTAGTACAAGAAAGTTCAAATGACAAAATTTCACATTCGTTTCAACTGAAATGATAAAAAAATAGAGTGTCCCTTACATCCAAGTAGCCTATTTGTGTATGAAGGGCAACATAGTCTCTCGCCGTCTCTAAGGAGATAAAAATACAGACACAGGACACTTCTTAGAGTCAAAACATACATCTCTGTCTCCGAATATATGAGAGCAAATAACTTCAGCTTCAACTCACCGACGAGGCCCGTTAGTTTGCTGGACTTCTGGTTTTGCAAAATCCCACCTGCTTTGATCTTTGGAAAAAGATCAGATCTCTTGCAGGACTTTGCCCTGCTGGAGACGGTGGTTCTCTCGGCCACACTCAGAGTGCTTTGATGAAGACGCATCTGGAACAGACCAAAGGAAGCAAATATTTCATTAGAGAGCAGTTTTTATTTTGATAGAACAGGAATGTAACAAAAAGCAACCAACAGGTCTTATGATGGGTGTTTGTGATAATAGTCCTATAGGCTTCTTACCTGCATCTTTTCCAGATTTAACTGATCCCTGAGGACAAAGATGTCCTCCAGGACATTGAGAGAGTTCTTGTTCCTCATCTCAGAGGGTGGCCAAGGTTGCAGTTTAAGATCTGCAAACATCACATTCATTTCATGTTAATATCAAGTATTCTTGCGTACAGTTAAGTTAAATGCTCTTAAGTTAAAAGGTTACTTAGGTGTCATTTGGTTTTTGGACCGAGATCAAATGAGACAAACGACAGAAGTTACTACACATAAAAAACGAAATCCTGTTGCTTTTACAACAACAACAACAACAACAACAACAACAACAACAACAAACCCAGCAGCTGTGGTTGCCAGAATAATTATGTAAAAAATACAGTAAAAATGTAAACAACTTTACAGAACAACCTAAAACTGTTTTAATTTACATGACCATATATTACCCTTCTTAAAGTGTAAAAATCTGCTTTTTACTTTATAAGGTATTGTCAATCACTGTTGTCACGTGTCACTCACACAAACACTTGATCATTTACTGTGAAAAGTACATGTACTCTCTTGTTAAACAATTTCAATTGTATAATTAATTATACTGGACAAATCACAATACTTTTTACATCTAAAAATTTCATTATTACATTTCATTGTAAAACCTACTGTATTGTCTTTTAACTGAATATTTTACAGTTTTATTTCTGTAGCAGTTTTACAGTCTTTTACCAAATTTTTTATTATCTTAATATAATCTTTATAGCCAAAATAAATGTGAAAAATATTGAAAATATACAGTATGTTATAAACTCCATGATAGAAATAATCATACTTTTCAAACAAAACATTTAGTTGAAATATATTTTATATTATCTATCTATCTATCTATCTATCTATCTATCTATCTATCTATCTATCTATCTATCTATATATATATATATATATATATATATATATATACAAATAAAAATAAATTATAATGAAATTTGGCTGGCAATCTGGGATGTGATGTATCAAAATTTGTATGCATGAATATGATTTTGTCGCTGTGTTGTATTACATAACAAAACAGGTTGAAACATAAATACATTTGATTGTTGTTCTTAATTATAAAGTGTAATTAGTACTTTTTAAATGAAAAGATCACAAAGAAAGATCAACCCATATAAGATTCAAAGAGACATGGTGGAGCACGATGCTTCTCTTTTGCATTCGTGAATTTATTACGTAAATTAAGTAACAACAATGGAAATATTTTGAGGGAAAAGTTTCATTGAAAAATAAATATACATTTGAGAGTGTCCTAGTAATTTGGTTTGTCTTCATGTTACAGTAAGAGTTTGAGTGTTGGGAATGTTTTTATGGAAATGCTTCAGTGCATTCAGAAAAATATAAACAATCTGATTAACAGATTATCTAGAAATGTTCACTGTATTTTTAAGTAAGCATGTTAATTATCCTGGTACACCTTATTATTGAATATCAGCAAATATCTACTGACGATTAATTGTCGTACTTCTTAAGGTGTATGTTACAAGTCATTAATTCATATTTAACCTGGAAGCATTAATACAATAGGGATAAGATTCTGTTTCTTCTTTTCATCTTCACACAAACTGTCACGTGGTACTGACAGTACAATATTCATAAATATTATACGGGATTATCGTCATTATATGTACCTGTGTTATCATCTGGTTTCAGTGCTTTGAGCGTCCTGAACCGAGTTCCTCTGACCGTTTTATCTGTGTGATAATAATAATAGGCTATTAATAATAATAATGTGTGAGCACTCGACAGAAAATGAATATTCTACTGCCACTGTCAGGTTTTATAGTAATGAATTATGTATATGAATGTATTTAATTAAATTGCAGACTGACCACAATGTCCTCTGGAATCCATCGTGTCCGACACCGAACAATGATCCAAATGACTGTGAGCGCCGCTTTTATAGCGGCCGGAATGATGACGTAACGAGCCATTATGACGCTAAAGAGAATTACGTCACCGCATCGAACACTGAGAGACAGCTGTACATCAGAGATTCACACGATTCTTCAGGGGAAATGGAAGGTTTTGAAAGAAAACATGTTTTATATAGGGGGGTTTGGGGCAGAGGGAGATTTTACATCATGATCTGAGAGTTGGAGGTGCCAGAACCAACCCCGGTCAGAGAAAGTGCATTTCATCACTTACATCAGAAGCTTCTATTTGTTAACATTAGTAAATGCATTAGGTATCCTAAAGTAACAATGCACAATAGGCCTATGTTTATAGCTTATATTCATTGTGGTTAATGTTCGTTTATAAAAATACAATTATTTATTGTTCATCATAATGCATTAAATAATGTTAACTTTAAAAATATTCATTTGCTTAAGTATATGGTGAATTCACTGTACTATGATTAATACATACTGTAAAAGTATTGTTCATTGTTAATGAATGTATTGTTAACAAATGGAACCTTATTGTAAAGTGTTTATATGCTCTTAACTGAATTAACTGCTGGCTAATAACATTGTATTATAAAGTCAAAAACAAAACTTACAACAACATTAGCAAAACACATTAAAATATCCTCACCATCACACATTATACCCACATCCACTAATACTGATCACTTATAACAAAACAGAACTTTTTGAAATACTTTCTATCAAATAGGGTTTGAGAACACTGCCCGCTGTTTTTCATTCATCTTCTCATTAAGATTACTCAATTCTGGAAATTTGATATGAAACTGAAATGTGTAAATCTAACAATTACATTTTGAAGTACGGAACCATGATTTAAAGAATCCTCTGCAATCTGTTAAACAATACCAATGATGTAACAAGAATTCACTTTAACAATTAAAGCTAAATCTATTGAACTAAACAGATACAAACAAACATATTAACAGAATCAAAACTGGCTATTAAATTAAAAAGTTAAAGGAATATTCCGGATTCAATACAAGTTCAGCTCAATCAACAGCATTTGTGGCTTAATGTTGATTACCGCAAACATTCATTTTGAATCTCTTTTTAAAATCATGTTAACACACATATTGTTCATGTCTTGTGTTTATACTTTTGAAACTTTGTGTATTTTAATGTTTACAGATTAAACCCCATTGACTTCCATTATAAGTGTCTCACTGGAACACACATTTGTGCTTTTTTTAAAGAAAAGGGGAACGAGTCTAAATAAATTTTTGTGGTAATCAACACTATGCCACAAATGCTGATTAAACTCAACTTGTCTTAAACCCGGAATATTCCTTTAGGCAAATTAATAAAAAATGATCATTCTTTTCACTTCGACAAGTAAGAGTTCTAGAGCATTTGCTGGAGTCTCTCTTCCTCCTCCTGCATAAAACTTTTCTCTTCATCACCTTTATGTCCTTTTATTTTGTCCACCAGATATGATGTGAAGCTAGTTTTTATCCCTTCTGGAGACCAGCTCTTCATCCAAATGCCCCAGTCTACACACTTCTCATATTTTCTTGGGGCCTGAAACTCCATGTTTTTCCAATCTGAAAGAAAACAAGGAGCATTTAATTTCAAGCTGCTTGATGTACACAAAATACATCTGTAATTCTTAAGAACTGGGACAAAACATATACACAAGATAGAACTCAGTTTTTTAGGTCTTAAAATGAGAAAGATCTGATTCATTAAAACACTCAAAATGCAAGCCAGCGTCCACTGATCACAACAAAACAGGATTTCATTTCATAGGTGAAATATTTTGATATTTTGAGTGATTCATGTATATTCTGAAGCATGTGACATTTATGATGTAGCTCTTGCTCATTGGCTGTGGCTACCTCTACACGTTTACAGACAAACACACTGCTTATATTGCCGAAGTAACCCTTTTGATTCGTTTGGTGTGAAACCTTGCAATTGACCAAACATTTAAGCGTGGGACAACAATCGACTTCATCGTCATCATCAACCTTTGTAACTCTGCTCATCGACAGAGCCTTCATTTCCTGAACTGTTTATACTCTCAAACGGCAGTGGACTGTACTGGACATTTCGAATCTCTACATGTACATACACATGCACACGGCAAAAACATTGAATTGTATCTATGTATATATTTGTGTATGATTTGCAATATATGGGGTTTGTGGATAACGAATGTGTAAATGGTTTGCATATATGCTGAAAGAAACACTACTCTTGTTCAAGAATTGCTTTAGTAATAGACCTCTTTCAACTTCGATTCATTTAAGTATTTGCACAAAAGGTGATCCTCCCCTTGAAAGCTTGTAGCTTGACCAGTGCAAATAACTGGGATGGTTATAGTATTAAGATGTAAGGAAAGTGAATTGAATGGACAATCTTTCTTAGTATCATTTTGAGTGACTTAATGTGTCTTTTATTACTGTCTACTAGGGCTGAAACGATTAGTCAACGTTATCGACGACGTCGACAATAAAAAATTGGCAATAAAAATGTTCATTGTCGAATAGTCGTTTGATCTCATTTAACGTAACATGAGTTCACATTAAACTAATGATGATGCGTGACAGCTGCAAGAATTACACAGATCACAGTCCAGATGCACTCTAAACTTTCCAAACAGTTTCAGGTGATGTGCAGTAATGTGTACAAGTTTTAGACTCTTGTGAGAAATATTGCTTAGTGTGGATGTCTTCAAAAATAGTGTCATGATTCATTTTCATTTATCACTTAATGTCATACAAAGTCCAATAAACATAAAAAAGCTAACTCAATATTCAGTGTGACAATCTTTGCCTTTAAAACAGCACCAATTCTCTTAGATACACCTGCACACAGTTTTTCTTGGTTGTTGGCAGATTGGATGTTCAAACTTCTTGGAGAATTCACCACAGTTCTTCTATCTGTTTGGGCTGTCTCGACTGCTTCTGTCTCTTCATGTAATCTCAGACTGACACAATGTTCAGTGGGGGTCTCTGTGGGTGCTCCCTGTTCTTCTATTCTAATCTTTTCTATTTGCAAAAGTAATGTTTGGGAGTCTAACATTTATATTTCCTATTGACACACTAAAGCTGAAGATCTAAATAACCATCTTAAGACAAATGCTTTTGTGAAACATCTTATGTGCCTATGACTTTTGCACAGTACTGTAGATCACAAAGTATGTGGGAATTATAATTCAAAGATACAGAAGCACTCTCGTTGTGGAGTCGGAGCTCTTAAAAGAAACACCCCAGCTTTACATCTTTAATGCAGTTATATTTAATGCATTATAGCTTTATTAAATTTCAAATAATACGGAAGCAGATCATATAAATAACTTCAATGATGAGGAACAGATGGCACTGATGAGGGCAGTGCATTCTGGGAAACTTAGTCAGGGGGAAACAGAAGACAAAGGACAAAAACTACTTAAAAATTAGAGTTCTTGGAAACACAGTGACTGTGACCCCCCGAAAATGCATTTATGGGGAATGTATGTAGAGGAGTTTCCTTGGGAGACAAGGAGCCGTGGAAGGCTTGGAGCAATCAGCCTCATCCTCTCTTCCTGCAGTGAAGGGTGAGCCACAGAGTTGCAGAGCCACCTCCACGTAGTCGGCCAGTGTCTAACGAGGATCTGCTGGAGGCATCAGTTCCTTTAGAGCACTATTCAGATCAGATCTAAAGTAAATCACTAGAGAGCGGTCTTCAAAGTGCACTAAATTCGCCATGCGGAGAAACTCACAGACATGATCCTCAACTGGACCGTCCCCTTGCTCGAGGAGGAGGATGCAAACTGCAGGCGGTAGATACATTTAGTTGGATCTATATGTATATATATGTCGCCACCGGCGACGTGCGGCTGGACGCTCCGCAATTTTGTGGAGGAGACGCTGCTGGCATGTGGCTCGCCATTCACTGTGGGTGTTGTGGAGGGGGATCCTGCCTCTCCTCCCACAGTGGTGACCCTCCAGCCTCGACCGTCCCAGAGCCAGCGCCTGTAGCCTCGACTGTCCCAGAGCCAGCGCCAGTAGCCTCGACCGTCCCAGAGCCAGAGCTCAGCCTCCAGAGCCTTCCAGGCCTCCGCCTCTAGAGCCTCCTACGGCTCCGCCTCCTGAGCCTTCCTCGGCTCTGCCTCCCGAGCCTCCTATGGCTCCGCCTCCCGAGCCTCATCCGGCTCCGACTCCAGAGCCTTCCAGGGCTCCGCCCCCTGAGCCTCCAGAGCTTTCCATGGTTCTGCCTCCCTCGGCTCCGCCTCCTGAGCCTCCCGAGCCTTCTTCGGCTCCGCCTTCCTCGGTTCCGCCTCCTGAGCCTCCCACAGCTCCGCCTCCAGAGCCTCCCTCAGCTCCGCCTCCTGAGCCTCCCACAGCTCCGCCTCCAGAGCCTCCCTCAGCTCCGTCTCCTGAGCCTCCCACAGCTCCACCTCCTGAGCCTCCAGAGCTTTCCATGGTTCCGCCTCCCTTGGCTTCGCCTCCTGAGCCTCCCGAGCCTCCCTCGTCTCCGCTACCAGAGACTTCCATGGCTCCGCCCTCGGAGTTCCCCATGGCTGTCCTGTGGCCGCCTCCCTGGCCTCCTGAACCTGTCCCTGTCCTATGGCCACCTCCCAGGCCTCCTGAACCTGTCCCTGTCCTGTGGCCACCTCCCAGGCCTCCTGAACCTGTCCCTGCCCCTTGGACTGCCTTCTTGCCCCCTGTGCCCTCTTGTACTTCCTGCCTGCCCTCTGTGCCCCCCTTCATCCAGTTTCCGTGTACCTTCGATGTTCTCCTGTTTTAGTTTTGTTTTGCCCATCGTGGTTATTTCCTTTGTTCCTGTTTTCTCCTTTGATTAATAAAAACCGCACGTAGATCCAACCCCTTGTCTGCCTCCTCCTGCATTCATTATAACACAATCCCCCCGAAGCAAACTGGAGTTAAGTGTCTTACTCAAGGACACAATGGTGGTGGCTGTGGGGATCAAACCAGCAACCTTCTGATTACCAGTTTACCAGTTATGTGGTTTAGACCAGTACACCACCACCATTCGAGAGATATTTTGAAAAGATGATTTTGTCCTGTTTATTGTTAGTAAGCACGTTTAATACAGCCTTTTATGTTGGATACAAGCTGAATAATCGGTTAAGAGCTAAAGATCATTAGATTAGTCGTTAGTTGCAGCCATACTGTCAACACAATAGATTTTCAGATTTATTTTTAATAAATACCACAAAATCAGAAACACTAGTGGACAGCTATAACTCAGAACCCCTTGACCACTTCTCATTGAGGTAGAAAACTGATGACAAACATGAACGCTCTTGTAAAAAAGGCCAGGGGATGTGAAGCAGAGTGTGGAATTTAGTTAAATCCATAAGATGTGAACACCATCAGGATTCCCGTCTGATGCGGTTGACAAATGCCACTAAGACTTGTTTAAACCTCCAATGCATTTAATATGTTATTTACTAGTCATTTTGTATTATATTGACTAACAATTGAGCTCCACCTATGTACAGTGAGTTACAATAGTCCTGCCACGATGAAACAAATGCATGCATCACCTTCTCAAAATCATGAAAGGAAAAAAAAGACTCAACCTTAGCCAGTGTTCTTAAATTAAAAAAAACTTGATTTCACAACAGAATTTAACCGAACTATCAAAAAGTACCCCTAAGTTCTACACCATTGGTTTACAATATGTAGCTTGTTATCAAGTAATGATTTGTCAAAAAGTAATTTAAAACATACAGCATTAAGTAAAATGTCGCAGGAGTGAAGCAGTCTTCCCTGTGGTGGATTATGGGCAAATAGCATCGTCAAGTGTACAAATGTACACTCGAAATTAGAGTGCATTGTGGGTAAGAATAAGTGACCAAAAGTATGGAACGAGTGGCTCACTCAGAATTCAGACACTTCTACAAACTGGTGGACACCCGAAATAGTGCACTATATAGTGGATAGGGGGTGGTTTCAGACACAGCAAGTGTTTCACAATCAGGGTTGGTGCCCTACACATGCTGCGTACTCCGCGTTTATGGAGCAGCAGTTCAGAACTAACGATCTAAATACTCATGACACTGAAAACTGTAACTACACTGAAATAAGAATCCACACAGGACTTTCAAGCTGTGAAATAGTGAAAGTAGGCATTAATAAAACATGATCTTGCTTTGGTTTATATTTCAGCAACATGTTTTCACCTTAATAAATTCTAGAAATGTTTCCAAACTTCTCTTCTTGTTGACGAATTCATCCAGATCTGACAAGAGCCCTTAAAGGGATAGTTCACCCAAATCAATAGTTTCAATTCTCATTACTTACTCACCCTCATGCAACCCCACATGTGTATGACTTTCTTTCTTCTGCTTAACTTAAATGAAGATTTTTAGAAGAATTTCTCAGCTCTGTTGGTCTATACAATGCAAGTGAATGGATGGCAACATTTTAAAGCTAAAAATAAATAAATAAAAAAAAATCACATAAGTCAGCATAAAAGTAATCCATGAGACTGTAGTGGTTGAATCAGTCTGTTCAGATGAGATGTGATAGGTGTGGATGAGAAACAGATCACTTTCACTTTCTTGTGTTTTTGGTGATTCACATTCTTCATGCAGATCACCATCTGCTGGGCAGGGAGAAGAATGTCTAGCAAAAAATGACAAATATTGATCTGTTTCTCCTATCATATCACTTCTGAAGACATGGATTTAACTACTAGAGTCATATGGATTACTTTTATGCTGCCTTTATTTGCTTTTTGCAGCTTCAAAGTTCTGGTCACCATAAACCTGCATTGTATGGACCTACAGAGCTGAAATATTCTAAAAATCCAAATTTGTTTTCTGCAGAAGAACACATGTTCTAAGTCATACACATCTGGAATGGCACGAGGGTGAATAAATGAGAGATTTTTCATTTTTGGGTGAACTATACCTATAAAGTGATTGCTCAGCCATAATTTAATATTCTGTCATCCTTTCCTAACCCTCGTGTTGTTCCAAACCCGTGTGACCTTCTGTACTATGTGGAACACAAACTATGTTGAATGTTAGAGACTGACCGTCTGTTAGATCATTTTGTCATCCAATGTATTTAATTTATTTTGTTGATCTGTAATCCCCGTCTCGATACGGCTCAGCTGAGGGAAGAAAGAACTGACACAGACACTCAATGGTATCAAATCCTTCTTCAACGTTTATTGTTCAGCATTCAGTTATATGGTCCAGAAAAACCATTTTCCACTGGACCCCCACCAATGAAATAGTTCTTTACCTTATATGGGGGGTGACATACATTTGAGTAGAGACAAAAAAACTGATTCCTAAAGAACACATCCTTTGAACAAGGAGCAGCTTTGCTTTGTGATGACACAGTAAGCTACATCACCCAGAGAAGTTGTTGAGAAGCATTCATTCTTCCACACCATCTCAGTCACCATTCACTTTCAAAATATGGAGAAAAAAATCACTGAAAGAAATGTGACACAGACAAACATTCTATCTAATATATTTTGCTTCTATTACCTTATTGTGTTACATGAAAGAAAGAGTCACACTCAAAAAACTTAACAGAAAATGTCAAACTCAACTCCAAAGAAATTCAGGTTTCAGAGGCAAAGTTACTACAGTCCATTAATTCCATTTTTAAGCCCCAAAGTAAACATCAAACATGGACCCAAATGTTCATTTTGAACCCCAAAAATACATCAATACTGGCCAGAGTTCAAACCAAAAATATTAAGAATGTAAACATTATATGTAAATATATTTCTTATTTTTCTTTTTTGAACATTGTTTAGTGGGTGTTTATGGATTGTTGGAGGTTCCGAGGGATTGGAGTTCATTTAAAATGTAGTTTGAGCAGTATGGAGGAAGCAGGTGAAAACTCGTCTTCAAACAAACAGCCAGCACACACTCTTATCAAAGGGACATAATTCTCCACAAAATCCAAGAAGCAACAGGCAGATGAAGAAGGTAAAGCAATCAAACCCGCTCCTGAAGAGGTGATTTTGGAGTTGTAATGCTGGTACTGAGTGTCTAGAGTTTGGTGTTCACCCTCTCTTTGTTCCTCACCATGCCATTGACAACTTCCAGTTGGGCCTACTTCATGTTAGTAACTTAAAGGGCCAGTGTAAAAAAGATACAGCAAAATCTGCTTGAAGGTGACAGTATGTATTTATACCAGCCTGTCGCATACTTTTAGAACACTTAAAATCATAATTATCACAAAATAAGGCAGACTTTTGTTTTAGATTTGAGATTGTTTCTGAACAGCGCAGATGTGAGCTGCACACTCTCGCTCTCTCTGTCCCCAGATCAGCAGTTGCGCGTGACTTCAGCGTTGTCAGGGTTCCATGCCAAATTGCACTTATTTGAAAACACAATCACGCGCTAAAATCTTAGAATCATTGGTTGCGTTTTTGGATACTTTAAAAATGTACCGCGGTCACCAAAGTTTTAATGTCAGGCACTAAAGAATGAAAATACAACATCTTATTCATGTATAATGATTGCCGGTGTTTGGAATTGGCGACCTAGAGAAATCTGTAAATAGAGGTCGCTGTTCAGTAAACGTTTGAGTGAGAACGCGCTTGGCTCACATGCTCATTATCATGGGTCTGTTGACAATACTGCAGAGACACAGCCGTGTCCTCGAGTGAGTGATGCTGTAAAACAGGTTTATATTGAAAGAAATATCACTATTAGACAAGCTGTCCATGCTCTATTCTCATGATTGTAATTTCTTTTTTCTTTTTTTTTTTTTTTGCTATTTTGAATGTTATTTATGCATCAAATATATGAACAAAAATGAACCTAACTGTGCAATAGAACACTAAAATGTAAGAACAATTGTAAGACGTATGTTTAGATCTGTAACTTAAGTGAAATGTTTTTATATATATATACACTGTATACATATTCTGTTGTTGTGTCTCATTGTACACAGCACTAAGCACTAAAAGCGCAGTACATTAGGGGTAGTGTATGAGGGGCCGTACAAGACATGCATTGCATTGGTTGAGTTGGAATTTTGCACTCATGTTTTAGCAGGTGTCATACTTCAGCTGCAGCATCGCTGTCTGTCAATTATGTGAATTTTAAAGAGTAAACAAAACAATATTAATAACTGAGAATGGACCCTGACAGCTATAAAGAAATTGTCAACTTTATCTCCAGAAATTAGTATCCTCATTCTGCAACAAAGTCACAAAGGTTTATTGTTCGAAGAAGAGTTTCCAATTATGTCCTTCAAGATGAGTTGGTAATTAGTGTTTTTCAGAGTTCAGGAAATTCACAAGAATTACTTCTGTGTTGAAAGTAAAAGTCCAAGTATCTGAGTTTAATGTTTAAATTGTATAAATTTACTTATAAAACATATCTAAACACATGTGACAACTTGCTGTAATAAAATGTGATAACTTGCCTTGTCCTGCGAACACTTTTACATCTACCTTCATTATATAATTGACCCTTGCCTGAAAACATGCTAGTGTGGTTTTATTATGTTCACTTGTTTTACCCAACAGCTATATCCCAAAAATACGATGACTATGGATGATTTTTGATCACTAATTTGAGAAGCTTTTGAATTAGGTGTTTGAAACAACATGGGGCGGCTGTGGCTCAGATGGTAGAGCGGGTCGGCTACCAATCGCAGGGTTGGTGGTTTGAATCCCGGCCCACACGGCTCCACATGCTGAAGTGTCCTTGGGCGAGACACTGAACCCCAAGTTGCTCCCAATGGCAGGCTAGCGCCTTGCATGGCAGCTCTGCCGCCATTTGTGTGTGAATGTGAGTGTGGATGGGTGATTGGGACACAGTGTAAAGCGCTTTGGTAACCTCTAATGTTAATAAAAAAGTGCTATATAAGTGCAGACCATTTACCAACATATACAATCACTGCAAGAGAAAACACAAATTTGTGCAATTGGACTCAAACCCTTGACAATGCATTATAGGCACATAAGCATTATCAATAATGAGCATTCTACATCTACCGCTAATTATATTTGGGTTAATTTATTATTATACTATAACTGATTTACAAATGGAGAATTGTATTATGTTAAACACAAAGTCACTGCTAAGGAGCTGCAGGTCAAATTAATTTGTGGCCAAGAAGCAGCAGACCACAAATTTTCAGAATTTCACTCTAGTGGATTTGGAGCACTCTACGGTCAAATAAATCGATGGATGCTATCACCAAACCGTACTACTGGCCATGGACGTCTTCAAACATTGATGCTTGTAGGTAGGTAGGTATTCTTCATCTGTTTCTTGTACAACCAATTTAAAGATCTTTTTACTACATTTCAAAATAACTTTTAGGTTGCTAGTCGTGTGGTGTGCCAGAGTAAGCATTGTGATCGCAAGAAAGTTGTGGATTTTACCCCTATACATGTATTATGAATAGCCTGAAATGATTATGAATCAATATTTGTTCATTTTTAACTTTAATAATGAAATATAAACTTTCAGATGCATGAATATCATCTAGGTTATGGATGCAACCTCCATTCCCTGATGGAGGGAACGAGACGTTGTGTCGGAGAAGCGACACTAGGGGTCTCTCTTGAGTACCGAATATACCTCTGATCTATGAAAAAAGGCCAATGAGAAGTTGGCAGTCAGTATTTGCATACTCCGCCCCCGGACATACAGGTATAAAGGCGAGGCAAATACTAGAGTTCATTCAGGATTTTTCTGAGGAGCCGGAAATGGTTCTGGCCACTACAGCCGTTCGGCTCAGCGACGTGGCCGGGAAGACACAACGTCTCGTTCCCTCCATCAGGGAACGGAGGTTACATCCGTAACCTAGACGTTCCCCTTCTGTCGCTCTCTCCGCGTTGTGTCGGAGAAGCGACACTAGGGGTCCAATTTAAAGGTGTACGTGTTCTGCTGACACAGGAGCGGGCAGGTATTTGTTACGTGCCAAACGACCGGCTGTGTCAGACTGCACGTACCCTTCCCCAATGCCCCAAAAAAGTCATCGGAATCCTTCTGGTTACCCTAGACAGGGGAACAAGGCGACGCTTGCCAACCTGGGAATGGGCCAAGCCTGGCTGGGCCTCTTTTCTCTCTATGTTTCTCGCATAGAGCAATAGACAGCCGGGGCCCTTACATGCACTGAGGGAAGGGGGTCTTACCCAATTTCCTATTCTTTCAGGGGGGAAAGACCCTGCGGAGACCACCCCTACCCAGCTGGGGAGGTAAGGTGGTGAATACATCACATGTGTTTTTAGGCGACACGTGGAAGTGGCGCGGTGGTAGATCCAGCCTCAGCAAGGGTGGAGTTGCTACACACGGTGACCGGGAGGCAGCCGAAACTTACCCAAGGAAAACGCGGGTCTGCTCGTAAGGGGACCGTATCGCAGAAAATACACACAGGGGGAGTCCGCGTAGGAGTCCTCACTCTGTGGAGCACCTATTCCTGTACAGGGTAGATCTGAGTACCCGCAGTGGATTGGGTCGGCAAGTTCCTCCGCCGAACTGCGGACCCATGAGGGCTAGGGAGGAATCGACGAGGGATTCGAGTTGAGTGAATCTCCTGGGAAAAAAAGACGCACAGTTTTACCTCAAGTGAGGGAAAGGGCATATATGCAAGCAATTCACATATCCAAAGCTTCAGATTTAGAGACTTTACTTAATTAAAGTTTACTTAATATTGGTTAGCCAATATTTTTGACAATGTTTTAACATCTAGCTGGATCAGGAAAATTGGACGGTAACTCTTACACTCACTTGGATTATTGTCCTTTTTAAGTATCAGACTGATCCGTGCTTGTGTCATGGTGCCATGGTGGTTTTTTTTATTTTATTTTAGGTGGCCTAAATGTAACTGTCATGGTTATTAGATGCTTTCCATTCTTTAATGATTCCATATAAACTTCTAGCAAAACTGGAGCCAGGTATGTAGCATAAGATCTACAAAATGCAGCGGCAAAGCCGTCTGGCCCCAGTGCTTTGCCTGTAGGCAAGGCCTTAATTACCTCACCAAGCTCCTCCAAGTTTATCTCAGAGTCAAGAGTAATCAGTTGTTTTGCTCAGTCGTCAGTTTAGGAAGTTCCAATGGTTCCACAAAGTTTCTAATGACATCATCTGTAGACGATGACGTGGAACTATAGAGATAAAGATGGAATTCTTTAAAAGCATTATTAATATTGTAAGACTGGCTGCAAACTGTTTGCATCACTTCCGGGAAAGACAAAGAACTCTGCGAGAACCAATATCATAAATCTCCTACACAGATGATCACCTCCACCTGAGTCCACGCATCCTACTGAGCAAGGACCATAAAAAACACTCACATCTGACCTGCATCTCCCCCTTGTCTCCCCCACAAGGCACACACACACACACACACACACACACACACACACACACACACACACACACACACACACACACACACACAAAATGTTTATGTGAACATGTAACAAAGAAAACCATGAAAACAAATAATGTGACTAGCCATGTTTGGTATCATTTAAAATGTATCAGTGCAACTATTATAATGGTCTATTTACCATGTTGATAAAACTAATAGTAACAAAGTTATAATGTCTTTGCCAAATGCTGTATAATTCTGGAGGTCTGTCCCCAACCCTGCCTAATTGCAAGGGTTAAGGTAATTGCAATTTGAATTTCTTATGTTTTGATAAAATGTCTAAATTTGATTTATTATTGTCTAATTGGAATTGATGAATTTAAAATAAATAGTTACATTTGAATTTATTCTGATTTACACAAACTATTGTCTTTAGTAAATTACATTAAGTCCATATTTCCGCAAATCTACGACCAGGTTAGTGGCGGACTAAAACTCAGTTCTGAGTGGAGCACCGACCTAGACTTTAGAGCTCCGTCTAACAAATTGGCATTATTTCAAGTGTACTTAGAGTGTATAGGCTCGATAGGGAATTTCCATTTTGGACAACATGAATTTGTCAACCAAGCCTAAATACGATGAAGTCTAAACCTCTGGTTATTGTAATATTTTCTAGCCACGTGTACATAGGAAACTATGGCATGATTATATAAAGCTATTTTAACTTAGGTATTGGTGGTCTATCTTTGTAAATTTTGTGGTCATGACCTCTGGCTAGAAATAATGTTACTCTAATTAAGGGTTTATGATAAAAGGGCAAGCGCGAGCAGCCATCTAATTTTGTTTTAATGAACAATACTGCCGTATTTGTGACCGTGAGATCCTCATACAGGAATGGCGTGAGACTCTCTCGCAATGAACGAGTCCAATATAAAATAGAGTTAAATATGATGATTAAATGTTAAAATGTAATAATTATAACTAAGATTTGAACATTAATATATCCTTAGAAACCTTTAAAATTGGAGTCAGATAAAATAAACGAGGATCATAAAATGTATAATATAGTTATTGTGGCATGGCAGAGGGTGGGGCCGGGTTGTGATTGTACACACCCAGTCCCTTATCAGGCTAATTAATGAACGTCCGCGAGGCGAGTAAGGACTGAACTCCCCGACCGCCTGGAGCAATGGAGCCGCTGCCAGGGGCGGAGGAGAACCCTGCCATCCCCCAGAAACGCGGAGGGGTCGAAGGAAGACCGCCGTCCATGAGGGGAGGAGGGAAGTGTAGGGCCGCTGCCAGGGGGCGGAGGAGTGTCCCCACGAGTCACAGAGAATGCGGAGGGGCGTTCTTACTGCCGGGGGTCGTGAGTCTGACTCCGGTCTGCCCGGGGAGAAGTAATAGTAACTCTCGAGAGTGTGCTAGGATGAGCCAGTCTTCGAGGTAGTCCAGTATGTGGATGCCCACTTCCCGTAGTGGGGTAATGGCTGCCTCTGCGACCTTGGTGAAGACGCAAGGGGACAGGGACAGGCCGAAGGGGAGGACCTTGTACTGATACGCCTGGCCATCAAACGTGCACTGTAAGAAGGGTCGGAGTCGAGGCAGATTGGAGACGTGGAAGTACGCATCCTTCAGGTCTACCGCCGCGAATCAATCTTGATGTCGAACGCAGGTTAGGATTCGCCTCCGTGTGAGCATTTTGAACGGGAAACTGTGTAAGTCCGGTTGAGAACTCACAAGTCCAAGATTGGCCGCAACCCACTGCCTTTTTGGTGTACGATGAAGTAAGGACTGTAGAAACCCTTCATCTTGGCTGGAGGGACAGCCTCTATCGTGTCCTTTAGTAGCAGAGTGGCAATCTCTGTTCATAAAGTGCTGGTGTTTTTGCCGAACAACGGGGTGGAGCGAATACCGCTGAAACGAGGTGGGAGCCTGGCAAATTGAATTGCGTAGCCGAGTTGGATCGTCCTGGCCAGGGATGAGGCAAACTGGCCTTGAAGCAAGCCGCCGTCATCCCGAGTGCAGACGGAAGCAAAAGAGCGTGCCGGGGGTCGTGGCGTTCTTGGAGCTGTGCCCGGCGAAACCAAGACCGCTGCCATTCCCAAATCGCCTCCATCACCAGTCAGGTCGTCTTCAATTTCGTGGGAAGAATGAACGACACGGGGGGCGGCTGGAGTGGCGTTCGTTTAGAAAAATGAAAGCTGCGACCGCAACATTGCCATGGACATGTACTCGCAGTAAGAACATGAACCATTCATGCTGCCTCGGTGTGATCACTACCCAGGCACACGAGGCAGCGTCTATGACCGTCGGATCTAGAGAGATACCGGACACATCCAGGAACTACACAGCGCTGTCGAAGTGTCCAGGGGCAGAGTCTGCACAGTTTGCAGAGAGGAGAAAGCTGCTGGAATGCGCCATCAGATGGGTGTAGCAGTCGTGACACACAGCTCGCTGATCACACAACCGTTCGGCTCCGAAGAAAAAATCTGTCTGACAGATGCTCACCCGCTCCCCTTTACACCCGTATGTCCGGTGCAAATTCTGTCTGCCAACTTGACATTGGCCTTTTCTCAAGTTCAGAGGCACGCGAGGCTCTCAGAAAAGACCCCTTGTGTCACTACAATCGACGCAATGTCGAGTGAGTGAAAGAAGGGGAACTCTGTGCCTCTTCTCTTGTCCTGCCCACCCCCGTCGTGAATCTGACCGAAGCATGACCTTCTGAGGCGGGGCGACGATGATAAGAGGGAGGGGCGTGTCATTCCCCAACACCCCTTATCACCAACAAAAACTGGCCTGGTGGATAGAATGAATGGAACAGTGCAGAGGTGCAACTTGTCTTATTCCTAATCTAATGTTGTTGATTATTATTGTTGTTGTTGTTTTAACAGAATTCTTGCTTTCCACAGAATTTGAAAAGCATTTTTTATGACCTACAACTAACCTGAAAACTCAGGGTCCTGGGAAAACTGGTTAACAATAAACCAAGCCCATGGAATCAATACTTGGATGCAGTGATGTTCAGACTCAGGACAAAGAAACAAATTAAAACGAAGCACTCACCTTTTTACCTGATGTTTGGCAGGGAGGCTTGCTATCCATCTGAGATCCCTGAGCACCACCAGGTTTGAGAAAATTATTTTGAGAAACGTTTTTATTACTCTGCCAACATTTGTAAATAAAGTGTTTATTGGTATTTAATTTATTTGACATTATGGCTATTATATGTAGATTGAAAACAGCAATGAGGATGTTGTTGGAGAAGAGGAGTTATTCTCTGGAATAAAGCAACAGGAAGAGCTTCTTAAGTTTTTACATCAAACCAATCAGGCCTCTCGACAAAAAACAAAACAAATGAGAGACTGGAAAAAAGATATACCGAATCTGTTCTCAGGAACGCAAAGGAGAAAACTTGATCCTGACTTTCTTGGGCCTTTCACATTCACCTAAATTGAAGACAGATGTGGATCTGGTGGATGATAATGGCAAAGTACTGCCTAAAATCAGCAAAGACCACCTAAAACCATTCTTTGAGGATGTTCCAAGAATACCCTGCAAACTGAAATTAAAGAAAAAAAAAAATCCAGCAGTACTAACTGAAAGTAAACTCTTAACACCTAACAAAGGATCCAGTGAAGAAAGCACACAGGACTCCACCTGCACCACCAGAGAAAACAGCCCACAAAACTGACAGGGCTCAATGACTACATATGACATCCCCCAAATTTGCAAGTCTTTACCACCACCAAAGAAGCCAGCTGTGGAGAAATTATTAATAGGCCTCTACCTGTACATTAAACGTTTGTGTTTTGTATGCAATCATCAGAGAAATCCATAACAAGAAAAAAATATTTTCTTGTTGAAACAAATACAATATCAGTCTTTATTCTGTGCAGACATACAGTTGAAGACAGAAGTTTACATACACTGAGGTTGAAGTTATTAAAACAAATTTTTTAACCACTCAGTTTTCATACAAGTCATTTAGGTCATCTACTTTGTGCATGACACAAGTAATTTTTTCAACAATTGTTTACAGACAGGTTGTTTAAATTTTAACTGACTATATCACAATTCCAGTGGGTCAGAAGTTTACATACACAAAGTTAACTGTGCCTTTAAGCAACTTGGAAAATTCCAGAAAATGATGTCAAGCCTTTAGGCATTTAGCCAATTAGCTTCTGATAGGAGGAGTACTGTATTGGAGGTGTACCTGTGGATATATAAATCCTACCTTCAAACTCAGTGCCTCTTGCTTGACATCATGGGAAAAACAAAATAAATCAGACAAGACCTCAGAAAACAATTATGGACCTCCACCAGTCTGATTCGTCCTTGGGAGCAATTTCCAAATGCCTGAAGGTACCACATTCATCTGTACAAACAATAGTACACAAGTATAAATATCATGAAACCACATATCCGTCATACCGCTCAGGAAGAAGGTGCATTCTGTCTCCTAGAGATGAATGTAGTTTGATGTGAAAAGTGCAAATCAATCCCAGAACAACAGCACAGGACCTTGTGAAGATGCTGGAGGAAACAGGTAGACAAGTATCTATATCCACAGTAAAACAAGTCCTATATCGACATAACCTGAAAGGCTGCTCAGCAAGGAAGAAGCCACTGCTCCAAAACCACCATAAATAAGCCAGACTACAGTTTGCATGTGCACATGGGGACAAAGATATGTCCTCTTGTCTAATGAAACAAAAATTGTACTGTTTGGCCATAATGACCATCATTATGTTTGGAGGGAAAAGTGTGAGGCTTGCGAGCCGAAGAACACCATCCCAACCATAAAGCATGGGGGTGCAGCTTCATGTTGTGGGGTGCTTTGCTAAAGGAGGGACTGGTGCTCTTCACAAAATAGATGGTATCATGAAGAAGGAAAATTATGTGTATATATTGTAGCAACATCTCAAGACATCAGCCAGGAAGTTAAAGCTCAGTCTCAAATGAGTCTTCCAGTTGGACAACGACCACAAGCATACCTCCAAAGTTGTGGCAAAATGCCTTAAGGACAGAGTTAAGGTATTGGAGTGGCCATCACAAAGCCCTGACCTCAATCCGATTGAAAGAAAGTTTGTGGGCAGAACTGAAAAAGCGTGTGCAAGCAAGGAGTCCTACAAACCTGACTCAGTTACACCAGTTCTGTCTGGAGGAATGGGCCAAAATTCCACCAAATTATTGTGATTAGCTTGTGGAAGGATACCCAAAACATTTGACCCAAGTTAAACAATTTAAAGGCAATGCTACCAAATACTAACAAAGTGTATGTAAACTTCTGAGCCACTGGGAATGTGGTGAAAGAAATAAAAGCTGCAATAAATCATTCTCTACTATTATTCTGACATTTCACATTCTTAAAATAAAGTAGTGATCCTAACTGACCTAAGACAGGAAATGTTTTCTACGATTAAATGGCAGGAATTGTGGAAAACTGAGTTTAAATGTATTTGGCTAATGTGTATGCAAACTTCTGACTTCAACTGTAAGTGAAACTTGGGAAGGGAAGAATGTGCGTGTGCTACTATCTAGGATTGGTCCCTATAAAATGTTTTATTATGACATTGGAATGACTGGCCCAAACCAGGAATTGGAGAGTGAGGTAACAACTTTTCTGTTCCGGTCATCTTTAGAATTGTTTTGGCATACATTTAAGCACAGATTATTATTATTATTATTATTATTATTATATTCCAACATTGTTAATGTCTATTTACTCATCCTGGTGAGTAAGTACAACAAGCTCAACCAGAAACAGGCCCTTTTTGTTGATTCCTTTTTGTCAGATTACTCTGATCTGGAAAGGTGGAAAATCCTAATTAAAGGTAAGTGAACACATGTATAAGCCTGCTTTTAATGGGATTGATTTCCACAAATAATATTAAAACACTATGGTAAATAGTGCAGCTTAATTTTTGCTTATTGTATTGTTTCAGCATGATACTGAGATTTGAGTTTTGGGTGTTAATGAGAACCATCACTGGATGCTTCTGGTGAGAATTAAGAACTGATAGAACTGACCCTAGTCGCACTTTGCCTTGGACTTTGTCATGGGACTACCTGTGTCCCACAGCAATATGGTCATTTTGAGAGTGGTCAACAGGTTTTCAAATGTAGCACATTTCATCCCGGTCCCTAAGCTCCCCTTGGCTCAGGAGTTGGCAAGCGCTGTCATGGGTCAAGTCTTTCGGATCCATGGACATGGTGTCTGACAGGGGCCCTCCGTTTGCTTCTCGCTTCTGGGGGAGTTTTGTAGGCAGCTGGGGCAGCAGTTAATTAATCGTCTGGGTTTCCATCCCCAATCCAATGGTCAGACCGAGCGAGCGGAGCAAAGTCTATAGGGGATGCTCTTTTGTGTGGCCGCCCAGAATCCCTCGCCCTTGAGCAAGCAGCTACCATGGGTTGAGTACATTTTATAACTCCCAACTGATGGTATTTCCAGTCTCTCCACCTTCCAGTGCTCCGTCAGGTATCAACAGCCCCATTCCCTGATTGTGAGCCTGACGTAATGGTGCCATCTGTCCATGCCTTCATCCAGCGCTGCCGTTGCATGTGGAGGTTGGTTATAAGGGAGCTTCTCAGAGCGTCCAGGCACGTTAAAGATCCGGCTGATCGACATTGGACTGCACCTCCCACTTATTCTGTCGGCCAAAAGGTTTGGCTGTCCAAAAAGTATATATGCCTCAAAGTTTCCTCCCATAAATTAGGTTCATTGGTCCTTTTTCTGCTCTCTTTTGGGTCTTTATGATCTCCTCATAACTCCTTTCTCTCTCTACCTTCAACCCTGTGGTAGTGCCTCCCTTCTGTTTCCCCCCAGACCCTGAAGACTCAGCGGCTGAACTCGCAACTGCCCTTCATCTCCTTCCTTGATTGAGCCAGGTGATTTGTTGGACTCCTTGATCCATTTCTGCATGGACAGACCGCAATAGTCTGTTCCAGCATCCCTGTGTTCTTCCCCTTGGAATCAGCCAAGCAGAAATGGGTATTTTTCTGTTTATAATAGACTTGCTCTTACTTGTATCCAGTTCTTGGGTCTGCATCATTCCTGACAACAGCTTTCAAGCTGACAAGATGCCTTGATTCCACAAGGTACATTTTTTAATTGTATTTTAGTATCACTGAGATGACAGTGTGCTGACCTTCTCTTTACTACTTTCTCATTGTTGTCCTTAGCCTGCACACCAGTCTTTTAGTGTTCAGGTGTGCGAGGACTATGTTTTTCTTATTTTTTAATCACTTGACATTTCCTGACAATGATTAGGTTGATCCTAATAGCTTTTTGCAAATTCTTGTTTTTTGAATAGAGCATTCACGAGGAGCCGTGGTTGTCCTGTTGGAAGGTGGAGCACTGATACACTTCCTCACCCAGTAAAAGCAGATGGAACATTGTGTGGTGTATTTGCCCTGAAAGTATGTATTATTGTATGTGAATGTTATGGCAAATTGAAATAAACAGTTGATCACCAAATCACAAAATGAATTAAAAAAAAATAATTTTTGACATTTAAAAGAAGTATAAAATTAGAATTCATGTTACCCAAAGAATGATTTAGAATAAGATTAGAATTCGTTCTTGGTCATTGCTGTTAATAATTTAATACAGCGTGGTTCCACCAAGACTGCATTGGAAATGACAATAATTTTCACTGCTCAGCATGCTCAAAATTACATTTTTAGTTCATATTTTTTATGAATTTGTTAATGTTTCTTTTTAGACTTTTTAGGATGTGTTGGGACCAACAATGTCCTTTAATCAGTGATATCATCATTATATATTTTTTAGACTGTATATGCGACTTCCTTTGTTTTAATTTTTTATTTAAGATATCATATATATTTCTATGTATACAAATAGTTTACTAAATATGTGTAATGTTATAATATAAAAAATAAATTATTAAAAGTAATAAATGAAACATTGCCATCACATTGTAGCCTTTAATATAGATTTTCTGTGAAAACATATATGCCATTTTGCCATTAAGATCCTTAACGGCACAATTTTTATGAAAAAAAGTGTAGCACACAACTACCTCATATATGTTAACCATAGTCAGTATTTTTCCTTATCAAGAACTTGTCCAAGTCCATGTTCTGTCCGTCTTAGTAGCGTGTGTACTTGTAATGTTTGAAATTTGCTATGCAAACAAACAGTGCATGCTTTAGACTTTGTCATCATCAGTCATTTTGACGGACAGGGTCGTAAAAATTCTACCTATTATTCCCCATCATTTAAATGTTCATATTTTTATGATATTAACTACGGGAATATGCTATAATATAACTACCGCAATGCTTGTGAAAATAATGCACATGGCATCCGAGGAAGACTTCACTATTTTACTCTCAGCTGATTGGCTTTATTTTCAGATATTCCAGAGTTGTTGCTGTGTTTGTTTTCTTAACTTATTATCACAACCTGCAGCTGTATTGCAATTGTGATTGCAGTTTGGGGTTTCCCTCTAACATAAAACTCTGAGAGTGCATATACGTGGATGTTAGGGCAGTCAATATTTTAAATTTGTGTGTATAAATGGGAATAGTCTATCCTAGTATATGCGATTTTCCCACTGTACTCCCAGAAATGTTGGATTCTTTACATTGTGTTGATATGTTGTTGGGCTCCATCCTATGATGTTTGTTATCCTGGTCTGTTCCACGCATGCGCTCTCTTCAAACACCCATCATGCCTAAGGTTTTATCTACACTCTTCAGGGCTTAGGCGGTCAGTCTGCAAGCCTTCTGTCCCACACCATTTAATTCAGTTGAAATCAGTCAACTGATTTCAACTTTTATGTCCTGTGTGGCCATTACACACACATACTGAGTGCACCCACTAGTTTAGGCTCTCGGATCAACTCTTTATTTGTTATGGAAGACACACAAAAGTAATGTCTGTCTCCAAACAAGGCTCTATCAGTGGATTGTGGATGCAATTGCCCTAACCTATGAATTACAGGATGTAAATTGCCCAATTGGTGTCAAAGAGCATGGCATCTTTATGGGCGTGGACAAACGGTGTGTCCTTGCAGGTCTTACAGGAGGCTGGTCTTCACAAAACACGTTAGCATGGATTTACAGCCTAGAAGTGGCATCCAACTTTTCACAAGTCTCTTTCTAGAGCACTTATTGACCTCAATTCATTGGTGAGCTTAACCCTCTGGGGTTGATGGACGTGCCGGCACATCTTGCTGGATTCTTTACAGATACAGATAAGTGTAAGACATCATTAGAGACTATAAAGGGTCTACTATTAATTTGTGTACAAAATCTTGTGCTTTTGTAAAATAAAGAACATAAAAAGGGTGAGCTTTCAGCAGTCTCTGTGTTCACGAGCATATTTCAGAAACACGTCACAAAAATGAACTGAAACTCCGCGAATACTTATTACACAAACATGAAACATATGTCTAAAGCTTAAAATGTCTACTACCAATTCAAATTTAAAACAAATATTCTCCTGCAATGCAATCTGTATGAAACAAAGCAATGTACAGTTTTTATTTGGATATCTAATTATCTGTAATGTGATCACACCCACTAGCAGAGCGCGACATTCATACGCTAATGTGCTGAGACGTACAACGCAAATGTTCACCCCCCATGACTGTGCCTTAAAAACAACAAGTTCATTCGCTTTTCTGTGTGTTTGAAAGACAGCACGATACACAAGTGAGAAAACTCCTGGATATTAAGGAAGAGTTCACATTTTCCTCAGAAGAAGAGCGGGACTCAGATGAACGTTTGTATTTTGAAGAGAGACTTGATCAAGCCGAGGATACCATTTCGGACAAGTAATTTAGTTTTCATTAGTTGACATGCTATTTGATATAAACATGTACATGTTTTACTAGTGGGACTGTTTCCAGACTTGCCAGACAGGATTCAGAGTATTGACATTTGAAATATGTCCTAATAAGCAAGTTTTAGTTGCATTTAAATGTAGTTTCAGCTAAAGCAGGTATTTAAATTGTATGCTGTATGATATAAATATGATATGTAGTATGATATAAAAATAATATGAATGTTTAGATTATATTTTAACTAGTGTTTATGCTGCCTCATTATCATCAACAAAGCTTGTGCTTCCAAATATGTGTTCAGGTTAAATGAGTAAAATACACTTTAAATATGCCCATATTAGAAAATCAGCATATTATAATGATTTCTGAAGGATCATGTGACACTGAAGACTGCAGTAATGATGCTGAAAATTCAGCTTTGATCACAAATTGCATTTTACAATATATTCAAATAGAAAACTGTTCTTTTAAAGAGTTCAGAATATCTCTGTTTTTACTGTATTTTGGATCAAATAAATGTAGTCTTGGTGAGCAGAAGAGACTTCTTTTTAACAGTAGTGTAGTCTAAAATTAAGTAAAGTCTTTATGTAAAGATAATATATAGTCAGATTACTTCTTTTAACTTAAAACTTGATTTGGATCATTAAGTCTCCTCACATTCATTCTCTATCCCTCATTGATAGGCCCAGGGGAGGGTCTTTGTCTCTCATGTGTGAATTACAATGAATATTCATGATAGTTCACGCTTCCTCACATATGACCTTTCTAACACTAAAAGTGTCTTACAAAAGTTCAATTACTATATTGTGAATGAGTGTTCAGGATGGTTTTCATACATTTTGTAGGAAAAACTCTTGTCGACTACAAGATCCAGTTCTCAAAAGTCTTGTGGATGAATTATTCAATTGAAGACATATATATAAGTCATTGCCCAGTTGATCTGTGACTTCTTATACATATTCTTATTCAAGTGTTTGCACCTCTGGGGGTATGACTCCATTTAGTGCGGCGTGATGGGACTCGGTTCTACGTAGCAATATCAAGTGAACTGAATCTAAAGGGAACGTCTTCGGTTACAAATGTAACCTTGGTTCTCTGAGATGAAAGCAATGTGACATTGCGAAAGCTGGACACACTACTACTTCATAGTTTCTAGGTACGAGTATGCCCTCTGTCCCTCAGTCAGAAAATACCGAAGACCGACTGTGTGCCTAGAGGGGCAGGGCTCAAACACCACTGCCAATCAGAGGATTGCTGTTATTGTACAAGGGTTTCAACAGTGTCGTTGTATTCCTCATAGTAATGTCTCGTTCCCTTCATCTCAGGGAACTGAGGTTACATGTGCAACCGGAGATGTTCTCGCTACAAGGTTTACTGAACAGCAACCTCTAGTCACAGATTTCTCTAGGTCACCAATTTTGCCACAACACAGATTGAATATCTGGCAACCACACGGCACACCTGTGTCTTAACAGCTGTCAGCTGTGCAACAGTTTCAATACAGCCGGCAACGTTTTTCCACAAATGTTACATTTGCGTGCAATACACATTGTTTCCCACTATTGTTGCTGTGTAAATCCATTTAAAGATGGGTAAAGATGGACGGCTCTCAATAAGCATTTGGTGAATCCATTGGGACATCCACATCAGAAACTTACAGAATGAAGAACAGTTGAGAAGTATCAGTCATTAACAACAATAATATAAATAGGTAAAATATGGGATAATGGACTGCAGAGAATGTAAGAGGGAAAATTATCTGAAGTTGATCCTGGACTTCCTAACTGAGAGACCTCAGTCAGTCCGGATCGGGAACAGCATCTCCACCACCACCACACTGAGCACTGGGGCCCCCCAGGGCTGTGTGCTCAGTCCACTGCTGTTCACTCTGCTGACTCACGACTGTGCAGCAATGCACAGCTCGAACCACATCGTCAAGTTCGCCGATGACACGACCGTTGTGGGTCTCATCAGCAAGAACAACGAGTCAGCATACAGAGAGGAGGTGCAGCGACTAACGGACTGGTGTAGAGCCAACAACCTGTCCCTGAATATCGACAAAACAAAAGAGATGGTTGTTGACTTTAAGAGAGCACAAGGTGAACACACTCCGCTGAACATCGACGGCTCCTCTGTGGAGATCGTCAAGAGCACCAAATTCCTTGGTGTTCACCTGGTGGAGAACCTCACCCCCCACCCCCCTAGCACTATGGTCCTGGAGGAATGTTGTTTCGTTTCAATGTGTACTGTACTAACCGTATATGGCTGAAATGACAATAAAAGTCACTTGACTTGAAACTGCCTTCTGTTTGTCTTCTGCCTTCCATAAAAAAACATTAGGTTCAACTCCACATCTAGTTTAAAGAAACAAGCTATTCAGATTCACTTAGATTAGAGGTGTAGCACTTCAGATAAGATATATTATATGTAATACTTCATTTTTGTGTATTACATACAATATAATTGTGCCTTACATTTATAAATATGTACTCTAAAAGTATTCAGATACATTTTAGAAAGAATATTTAATATTCATCCCAGAATACTTTCTTAAAGTATCCGCTCTACCCTGGTTATGACAAATTAAATACTGTAATTATGAAGTTTTTGTGGTCCAGTAGTGTTTGAACTGCCCCATCTTTTAATAAATGTTTCTTTGCAAAGCTTGAATCATATTGCAACAGGTTTGGACACAATCCAGGCTGATATAAGTCGAAAAACACATGCAATCCGCACTGAAATATTCTGAATATGCAAACGTAATACAATCCATGGTGATGTTGGGTGCTTCAACAGGCCAGAGATGCTGGTCTTCACATATCACAGATTCAGTGTTTGTTTACACACAGGACTGCATGTGCTTCTCCTAGTCAGTGGCAGCAGCAGAATAAGACGCGGTTTTAAAAGTTGCGCTTGTACCACTTTTAAAATGCATCGAAACGATCAAAAACGTCCATATAGTACAAAGACCAACAATTAAAAATAGCACAGATGGGTGCAAAACTGGTCCAGGATGCCTTCAAAACAGCACAACAGTAAGACAGCAAGATAAAACACAATGGAGGTCTCCTATTTAGAGTTCTCACTTGATATTGCATCTTTTAATAGCGGTGCGAGATGTATGGCAATGGTCAAAGCCGTTCATCTAATGCATGTTTATGTGGAAAAATATTGAAATCCAGATGGAGACCTGTGTAAGTCTCCTTTGCTGTAGATAAATCTGGCATAACAGGCCCATCTCTCTCCTCTTTACCTGTCTGACTGATTGTTATCAGCAGTGGGCGGGACCAAGGGTGCAATGATGAAAAATAGGTGTTGATGTCTTGCTGCCAGTCATTAACATATGAAAAGGCAGTCATATGCAAATGCATTAAGTCCTTTTGATGTCACAAGTTCCACAAATTCAAACGGACGTTTCAACAATCTGGTTTAAATAAATGCTATTTTTCTATTAAGTTTTCTGTTCTGAAACATACAGTATGTTTTTATCGCACAATGACCTCTTATATGTCAAAAGATCAAGGAAAATTTTATTCCTCATGTCATGACCCCTTTAAGATAGAACAGGTCCAAAAAGTCCCCCCTGCACTTTGAACAAAGGCAGCACGTTACTGCCAGTCATATGAAAAGCCTTCACACTTGACCGCCATCAAACCTTACAGACAACAGTATTTCAGAGGTATACATCCATGAAGATTCACAGATTATTTTACACATCCACATATGAGAAGTGTCTGGGATTTTTCATAGAGCAGCTACATCTGAAAAAACATGGCAGGATACCATGCCCAGATTTTTCCAGATTTTACTCTTTTCATGCAGCAAATTTCATTAATATATATTGTTCATGAAAACATTTGTTGAAGTTATCTTTTTTAAAACTGTTCTTGGTAACATTTGTGAATAAATTGTTTGTGATCACAAGATAAGGTATTTTATAAAATCTTTTTCTTGAGATTGCAGGGTGGATGTCTGTGTGTGTTTTAGGTATTAATCTTTGGAATTAATAGACTTAAGCTAGCGTCGTTTTCTAGAAACAACATCTTGTAAAACAGTGTCAAGCTGATAAACGCCCCAGAGGAAAGCAACGCTGTTCCTCATAGGCCACAGTTATTGTACCCGGTATACGGTATACACATGTATAACCAGGGACAGATTAACCACTGGGCTGATTGGGCCGTTGTCCAGGGGCCTCCAAACCTAAAGGGCCCGAGGTCTAAATACATTTTTTAAAATTTATTAGATCTATCTAATCCACGTAAATGTCAGCCTTATGTGAAATACCATTTGTTTGGCCGAATGCGTGCTGGACTACAGCAGTGTGAGCACAGGCACTCGAGTGTGTGCTCAGGGAATCTGTGTCTCACAGGTGCAGCGAGTTCGTTTGAAGGACTACAAAGAACAGTGTTACGTTCCCTCTCCAGTCTTTGATTCACAAAACGCTTCCAAACACAAAGATAAAGTGCAGTTTACCCTGGCTGTCTACAAATCTGATGGTTTAAATGTATATAAGTGACAGAATTCGTGCAACAGTATGGATGACTTTAAAATGTTTAAGTCCTGCATGCATTTAATGTTTAATGATAAAGCGCAAGGTGCTTTAATACCCTGTAACGCAGACTCAGGTTGGTTGGGATCCATGTGCGGTTTTATTGAAAACAGGCAAGCTCAGATAATACAGGCAAGGGTCTGGAGCAGGCAAACAGAGTAAAGCAGAGAGGCTGAAGAGTAATCTGGGACAGGCTAAGATCAGGGCGGGCAGCAAACAAACGTAGTCAGGCAGGCTAGAGTCTAAGGGCAGGTGGCTAACAAACAGGAACGGAGAGAAGCTAGATCGGTACACGGGAAGACTAGAGAGGTAAACAATAATGCTTGGTAATGTCGCCGGGGCAGAACAAGACTTCGCAAGGAAGGAAACAACTGGCGTGATTAAATAGGGTGAGGTAATGGGCAACAGCTGGGGCGAGTAATTAGTACTCGGGTGAATGCGGTCTCCGGCGGCTCGAGGAGGAGGCGCCTCCAGCCGTGTCTGTGACAGAGCCCCCCCTCCTGTGAGCGGCTCCTGACGCGAAGATGCGACCCACGTCGAGGTCTCCCCCGAGGTCGAGGGGCCGGTCGTTCCGGGTTGGTCCGATGGTACTCTGAGATGAGGTTTGGGTCGAGGATGTCATTGGTGCCGACCCAGGACCTTTCTTCCGGGCCGTACCCCTCCCAGTCAACCAGGTACTGCATCTGACCTCGGTGGCGCCTGGAGTCGAGTAGTCTTCGCACCAGGAAGGCCTCCTCGCCGCCCACGATCAGGGGAGGGGGTCTGAGTGTGGCCTCCTCCTCGGCCCCCGGGTCGTTGGCCGGTTTCAGTAGGGAGACATGGAAAGAGGGAGAGATACGGTAATTAGTGGGGAGTTCGAGACGGAAGGTAACAGGGTTAATTTTCTTTTGGATCTTAAAGGGGCCTACGTACCTAGGGCCGAGTTTTCTGCAGGGCTGGCGGAGGCGGAGGTCTCGGGTGGAGAGCCAAACCCATTGGCCTGGGGCGTAGTCGGGCCCGGGACGGCGGTGACGGTCGGCTTGTGACTTTGTGCGGTCCACGGCCCGCTGTAAGTGGACGTGGGCTTGGTCCCAAACTGCTTCGCTGCGCTGCAGCCAGTCGTTAATGGCGGGGACCTCCGAGGGTTCTCCGGACCAAGGGAAGAGAGGAGGCTGGTACCCCAGGGTGCATTGGAAGGGGGTCAGTTTGGTGGATGGTTTGAGCAAGGAGTTCTGGGCGTATTCAGCCCACGGAAGGAACCTGCTCCAGTCCGACTGATTGTTGTGACAGTAAGTTCGCAGGAATCTGATGATTTCCTGGTTCAGCCTTTCCGTCTGTCCATTGGACTGGGGGTGGTAACCGGAGGTGAGGCAGAGGTTGATATTTAGGAGACGGCAGAAGGCCTTCCAGACCCTGGAGGTGAACTGGGTCCCCCGGTCCGAGACAATTTCTTCGGGCAGACCGTAGAAGCGGAACACGTGTTGGAACAGGTGTTCGGCGGTTTGGAGGGCAGTGGGCAGCTTGGGCAGAGGTATCAGGCGGCAAGCCTTGGAGAACCGATCCACAACCGTGAGGATGGTGGTGTGCCCCTGGGAGTTGGGTAGGTCGGTTATGAAGTCCACAGCTATATGTGACCATGGACGACGAGGAATGGGGAGAGGTTGGAGCAGGCCGGCCGGTGGTTGTTTTGGAGACTTAGCTAGGTTGCAGACCGGGCACTTCTTGACGAAGTCGGCGGTATCCTCGGGTAGGGTCCCCCACCAGAAGCGGTTACTCAGAAGGCGGGTGGTTGCTGTGATTCCGGGGTGGCCGGAACTTGGGGAGTCGTGCACCCAGCTGAGTACCCTCTCCCGGAGGCTGGGGGTACGAAGGTCCGATCCGCAGGGCACTCAGGAGGAGGTGGGACTGAGACTTGAGCCTGGGTAATGTCGGACATTAGATCCCACTGGACAGGAGCCAGGAAGAGCTCGGGTGGTACGATGGGCTCGACGGCAAGGGTTTGGGCAGTGGTCTCGTGTTGACGGGAGAGGGAGTCTGCCTTGGTATTCTTGGAACCCGGGAGGTAGGAGATGTTGAAGTTGAAGCGGGTGAAGAACAGGGCCCAACGAGCCTGTCTGGGGTTGAGCCTCTTGGCGGAGCGGAGGTACTCAAGGTTTCGGTGGTCCGTCAAGACCTGGAACGGTTCCCTGGCCCCTCCAGCCAGTGACGCCATTCTTCCAGGGCTACTTTTATGGCTAGCAGTTCCCGGTTTCCAACGTCATAGTTTTGCTCGGCGGGGGTGAGTTTGCGGGAATAGTAGGCACAGGGAAACAGCTTAGGTGGGTTTCCGTGGCGCTGGGAGAGGATGGCCCCGATACCGGTGTTCGAGGCGTCCACCTCTACCACGAAGGGGAGGTCAGGATTGGGGTGGTGCAGGATGGGTGCCGAGGTAAAGCGTGCCTTGAGTTGAGTGAAGGCCTGGAGGGCTTCGGCTGACCAGTGGAGTTTATTGCCACCTTTCTTCAGCATGGCGGTGAGAGGGGAAGCAACTGTGCTGAAGTTGCGGATGAACCGGCGGTAGAAGTTTGCGAACCCCAGGAAGCGTTGGAGCTCCTTCACCGTGGCGGGCTGAGGCCATTCCAGGATAGCTCGCACCTTGTGGTCATCCATGGCCACTCCATCTGGGCTGATGATGTACCCCAGGAAGGCTACTGACTTCAGGTGGAACTCACATTTTTCGGCCTTGGCGTACAGCTGGTGTTGGATGAGGCGTTTGAGGACGGTCCGGACATGTGAGATGTGTTCCTCAAGGGAGTTGGAGTAAATTAGTATGTCATCGATGTAAACGATAAGGTAGCGGTTGAGAAGATCTCTGAATACATCGTTGACGAAGGATTGGAACACTGAGGGGCTGTTAGACAAGCCGAACGGCATCACCAGATACTCATAATGGCCGGTGGTGGTGGAAAAGGCAGTCTTCCACTCATCTCCCTCCCGAATACGCACCAGGTTATAGGCGGAGCGCAGGTCCAGCTTGGTGTAGATCTTTGCATTTCTCAACTGCTCTAGAGCTGCGGGTACGAGTGGCAGGGGGTATCTGAATTTGACGGTGACGTCATTGAGGCCGCGGTAGTCGATACATGGGCGAAGGGAGCCGTCCTTCTTACCCACGAAGAAGAATCCGGCGGCTGCCGGGGACGTGGAGGGCCGGATGAATCCCTTGGCCAGTTCCTCCTTGATGTATGACTTCATGGCCAAGGACTCGGGTTCTGACAGGGGAAAGATGCGGCCCTGGGGTGGTGTGGCTCCCGGTTTGAGATCAATGGCACAATCGCTAGGTCGATGGGGCGGAAGTTGGGAGGCCTTGGCCTTGCTGAAGGCCTCGCGCAGGTCGGCGTACATGGGGGGTATCAGAGTGGAGTCGTCGGGAGCTTCCTGGGCCTTGGTGGCCCCCACGGTTAAGGGGTGGATAGTTCTCAGGCACCTCGCCGAGCAGTCGGTGCCCCACTGCGTGATTTGACCGTGCCGCCAGGAGATTCGTGGGTCATGAAGACGGAGCCAGGGGAGGCCGAGGATTACCGGGTGGTGAGGGGAGGTGACGAGGTGCAGACGGATGGTTTCGGTGTGCAGTGCTCCTACCTGCAGGCGGATGTCGGTGGTGGTGTTGCACACTTTACCGGTACCCAGGGGCCGTCCGTCTAGAGCCGCCACTGCCAAGGGAGGTTCACACACAGTCAAGGGGATGCCATATTTCTTACAAAAGTCCACATCAATGAAATTCCCAGCCGCACCAGAATCGATCATGGCGTGGACATTTAAGCTATGCGATTGGTAGTAGAGTGAAATGGGTACATTCAGGCTGGAACTGGATAGAGTGGAAGATAGTAACAAACTCACCCCTGGCTGCTGTCGTTCGGGCGGGCGCGTCGGGCAGTTGGAGCGGATATGTCCGGCCTGACCACAGTAGAGACAGAGGCGGTTGGAAATACGGCGTCTCTCTCCTCCGGAGTGAGGTGGGCGCGGTCTAATTGCATGGGTTCAGGAGCCGCTTGACGCTGGGGTGCAGGAGCGGGCTGCGGGAGCCATCTAGCTGGTCGTCGGGAGCGGATGAGGTTGTCGACACGGATAGCCAGCGAGATGAACTGTTCCAAGGTGGCCCCCTCATCGCGACACGCCAGCTCCGATTGTAGATCCGCGCTCAGACCCTGGCGGAAGAGGAGCTTTAGGGTGCACTCGAGCCAGCCGGTTTGCGTTGCGAGGGTGCGGAAGGTGAGTGCGTAATCAGCCGCTGTGCGATTTCCCTGACGGAGGGCCAGCAGTTGCTCACCGGCGCTCTTACCACTTTCAGGGTGATCAAAGACGTCGATCAGGCTCTGCATGAACGAGTCGAAGGAGAATTGTGTGAAGCCCTGATTGTGCCAAACCGCGGTCGCCCAGTCGAGAGCACGGCCCGTCAAAACGGAGCTGACGAAGAGAATTTTGCTCTGATCTGTCGGGTATACTGTCGGTTGCTGTGTGAGGAAATTGGTGCACTGCATGATGAAGCCTCTGCACTTCGAGGGCGTGCCGTCAAACTTTTCCGGGAAGGCGAGTCGCGGGCTGGCGGCTGCTTGGGGGAGTGAATCGCCGACTGGCGTCAGGTTAGCTTGAGGAACCGCGGGTGCGGTCGCGGGAGCCGGCGTGGGTTGGAGCGCTGCCTGTACAGTACGCATTATCTCCTCGACGGCTGAAGCGAGGCGCCCAAGCTGGAGCTGTTGCGCGGAGAGCTGGTTCGCCTGCGCAGAGAGTTCCTCCGATAGGCGGGTGATCACCGCTGGATCGAGTGTTGGCGAAGTCTTCTGTAACGCAGACTCAGGTTGGTTGGGATCCATGTGCGGTTTTATTGAAAACAGGCAAGCTCAGATAATACGGGCAAGGGTCTGGAGCAGGCAAACAGAGTAAAGCAGAGAGGCTGAAGAGTAATCTGGGACAGGCTAAGATCAGGGCGGGCAGCAAACAAACGTAGTCAGGCAGGCTAGAGTCTAAGGGCAGGTGGCTAACAAACAGGAACGGAGAGAAGCTAGATCGGTACACGGGAAGACTAGAGAGGTAAACAATAATGCTTGGTAATGTCGCCGGGGCAGAACAAGACTTCGCAAGGAAGGAAACAACTGGCGTGATTAAATAGGGTGAGGTAATGGGCAACAGCTGGGGCGAGTAATTAGTACTCGGGTGAATGCGGTCTCCGGCGGCTCGAGGAGGAGGCGCCTCCAGCCGTGTCTGTGACATACCCTAAATATGTGCACGGTAACCGTTTGTAATATTTGGTTTGCCGCGGGAGTTCAAGAACGGTTACGGTGTTATTTGTCGGGACTCGGGAATAAAGAACATTTATTGTCATGGATGTGTCAAACACAATCTCAGATCATCAGGGGATAAAGTGCACAGTGAGCTATGAGCCTAAAAAGAATAATACATCGATATTCAAATGATGAAATCACATTAAAGTCAAACAGAAATAATCTCTGTCACTGCCTGCAACAGTAAATATTAATCAATGGAGAATGAGTAATTCTGCCAGGCAGATTCACTTTCCATGAGGCAGCAAACGCTACGGTTTATAAAATCTACTGAATGCTTTGATTTTTAAATGATTCAGCATTTAACTTGTGGGATTATTGTGTGCACACCAGAGCAAAAGGGGAAAAAGAGTGGCTCACCGTTGATCAAGTGCTGAAATTTTACCAGGTGAAAAACAATCTAAAATCATGTGTAACAGTCACATTAAGTCCTCCTTGCCACCTAAACTTCCTCAGAATGTCGATTTGTGACACCAGCGCTGAAAAACATTGATGTACCACAACAAATTTTGAAACATTAACATCTCAAGAGGTGTTAATAAATATTGAACGGTGTCTTGAGATACATTCATAATATTTTTAACTTAACACGGTCTCTTAAAAAATGCAACAGTCCTGCACAGTATGCTTAAAAAAGTGAGTTGTGGCACAACAATCAAAGACGTGTTTACATGGCCTCGATGCACGTGTGAACGGCCCATAACTCGCTCTATAGATTATTTGAAAAACTGAAACGAACCTGGCCCAGAACCTGTAGGTTTATCAGGTACCATTAGACTCAGATTGGGTTGAAGACCTCTATACACATGCAGAATAACCAAATAGTGATTTTGGTATTTGAATACCAAGCACATCCCAATTAATAATGCATGTGTGATAATGACAGGTTCGTGGGCAATGGAGGAGTCAGGTGACAGCATACAGTTCAGTGTTTTATTCTATACTTCAGCCTCACTACACACACAGACACACACACACACACACACACACACACACGAACAAACACAAAGCACAAATGGCTCTGGGAGGCCAACTCAAAATAGCTTTCTCTCTTGACAGATCTGTTGCTCTGGGCCACTCTCTTTCTCTCCTCTGCCAACATTTATTATGCGGGAAAATTCCCACACACATTTATTCACATAAACATGTACAGATTTGGCTTTTAAAATAAACCAGAGCTTTGCGTTCACTATCAAAGTTGATACTTGTTATTTTATATTTTTGTGGGAGTTTGGCACGAGCCTCTGCTGACAGTGTGTGCATCAGAGCATTTGAGAAGCGCTTCATGTGTTCTTCTGGACAAGAGCTGGTTGACGTCCGTGGTGCAACTCAGTTCAACTTAAAAGGATAGTTCACCCAGAAATGAAAATTCTCCAGATGTGTATGACCTTCTTTCTTCTGCAGAACTCAAATGACGATTTTTAGAATATTTCAGCTCTGTAGGTCCATACAATGCAAGTGAATGGAGACCAGAACTATGAAGCTCCAAAATCCAAATAAAGGGAACATAAAAGTACTCCAGATGACTCCAGTGGTATAATCTATGTCTTCAGAAGTGATGTGCTAGGTGTGGGTGAAGAACAGATCAATATTGAAATCCTTTTTCCTTCATTTTCACATTGTTGTTCTTGTGTTTTTGGTGATTCACATTCTTTGTGCATGGTAAAAAAAAAGTACTTAAATATTGATCTGTTTCTCACCCACACCTATCATATCACTTCTGAAGACATGGATTATACCACTGGAGTCATCTGGAGAGAGAGAGAGTGTGTGTGTGTGTGTGTATGTGTGTGTGTAAGTATGTGTGTGTGTGTGTGTGTGTGTGAGTCTGTGTGTGTGTGTGTGTGTGTAAGTATGTGTGTGTGTGTGTGTGTGTGTGTGTGTGTGTAAGTATGTGTGTATGAGCGTGTATTTATCACTTTGTGGGGACCAAATGTCCCCATAAGGATAGTAAAACCCGAAATTTTTGACCTTGTGGGGACATTTTGTCGGTCCCCATGAGGAAAACAGCTTATAAATCGTACTAAATTATGTTTTTTGAATATGTAAAAATGCAGAAAGTTTTCTGTGAGGGTTAGGTTTAGGGGTAGGGTTAGGTTTAGGGGATAGAATATAAAGTTTGTACAGTATAAAAACCATTATGTCTATGGAAAGTCCCCATAAAACATGGAAACACAACAAGAGTGTGTGTGTGTGTGTGTGTGTGTGTGTGTGTGTGTGTGTGTGTGTGTCCACTAGAGGGTGCTCTTCATGTAGTTAACCTAAACACAGACTAAGAAATAATTGCCCACAGGGTTGTAGATTCTACACTGTGATCAATGGAAATTATTCACACTGTGTAACCCCCCAGTGTTCAATCCAAATCTATACCCTTGATTGCCCACATGATATTATGAAGATTATGTTATTAAATGATTTATAAATTATTATACAATAAGATTTGCACCATGATTGCAATTATATGCAGTTTCCAGAAGCAGTGTGCATGAAATAACAGCAGCCATCAGTATGTGTATGTGTGATCATACTCCTAACCCTCAATATTAAACTTATAACATATTAGCTGTGAAATAATGAATGCTTCTCAACAACTTCTCTGGTGATGTAATGTGGAATAATGAAGGCCTCTTTTAAACTTCTTTTGTTGGGTAGCTGCAGCTGCTCATTGTTCTAAAGATGTTCTAAAAGGAATGTGTTTCTTGTCTCTACTCTCACGTAACAGCTCAAACATGTATGTCACCCCCATATAAGGTAAAGAACTATTTCATTGGTGGGGGTCCAGTGGAAAATGGTTTTTTTGGACCATATAACTGAATGCTGAACAATAAACGTTGAAGAAGGATTTGATACCATTGAGTGTCTGTGTCAATTCTTTCTTCCCTCAGCTGAGCCGTATCGAGACGGGGATTACAGATCAACAAAATAAATTAAATACATTGGATGACACAATTATCTAACATTAGCTAAAGCATTCCTTAAAGACAGTAACCGGTCAGAAGAGTTGTCACGCTTAAAAAGCAAGATGCAGCGCAACAAATAGAGCAGAACTCGGGTGTCTCGAGATGGGTTTTAAACAGTTTTTTTTAACAAGTTATTTTTAACTTGACATGCCAGCTAGAAATGAAATGCTCCCATGAGAGATGAATTTTGACATTTGCATTTTGCATTTAGCGAATTACATGGTAAACGATTGAAAAACAGCATGAATGGAAGCAAAAACACAGCCCCATGTTCACATGACACAACACTTGCTGAAGTTTCTCCAAGTTACCTCTCAAAAAGACAGCCTTTTGTTTCAGTTGATTGATCCATCCAGCGCTGTTTGTTCTCTGTTTTGAGCAAGTAACCGCTCCAAAAGGTTCCATGAGAGAGTGGTCGGAATGAACTGGACTGAATCAAGAATCGATTCAGGCCGTTTTGCAAGCTCATTTGGCCAATTCACTGAGAAGAACCGACTCAAATGAATGATTCATTCGTGAATCGGGCATCGCTAGTTTTAAACACCGACAGAAAGACAGGACACATATCATTATTACTGAAATATTCTGAGAGTAAATGTTTCTCAGGTCAGTCGGAGCACTCATGGTATGTATAGACATTCTGACTTTTGTTCACTTTTTTTTACATTTTTGAACGCTGCCATTTCAACATATTCAACACATTTCTGACACACTAACAGGTAAAAGAAAAAGGCATTCCAAGACGTAATTATGCAAGTTGAAAAGTTATTTTCATTGGATAATGAATGAAAACAGTCAGACAAATGTTCCATTAATCTCTTTTTATTTTTAACGTTAAACACAGACAAACCACTTATGAGTTGTCAATCAAGAATGCAACCAACTGTAATGAAGGACTCCTGCCCTCCGCAGCCAATCACAGGGCCCCATTGGTGATTGAGACTAGTCCTTATGTTAATCCGGCCTTGATCACATGGAATTTGTGTTAAGGGGGAATAAAATTCATTTTGAACATATTTCAGAACAAATCTATTCACCCCACTTAAGAAAAACAATGTGTAACACCTGCAACAGGGGGGCTTTTGACAAAATGACAAAAATAATTTTGCGTCTAAAGAAATTTGATAATTTCAGGGATTTTCATTAGCTACATCAATTTGCAACATTTAAAAATATATATATAAAAAAATATCAAATTGCCTAAAAATCAATCTTTAGACATTACACGCAGTGATCTCATGGATCAGATACATTTTGTAGTGTATAGTGACAGACATGTGTTTAGGACAGTTTAAGTACTGTGTTCCAAAAAGCAGATAAAGGCATCATAAAAGTAATCTGTACGACTCCAATAGTTTAATCCATGTCTTCTGAAGACATCCAGTTGGTTTTAGGTGAGAACAGACTGATATGTAACTCCGTTTTGACTCTATATCTTGCCATTATAGGCTCTAGGCATGAACATTATTTAAAGCTCGATTACGCTTCCTCATGCTTGATGCATGTGCAGAGCGCTAGATGGTTCTTTAGGAAGTGTAATCAAGCTTGAAATCTTGATCGCCAAGGAGACTGCTCTCAAGATTTACAGTGAAAAATTTGTTACATTTTAATCTGTTCTCACCCAAAACTGATTGTTTCACTTCAGAAGACATGGATTAAACCACTGGCATCATATGGTTAACTTTTACGATGCCTTAATGTGCTTTTTAGAGCTTTAAAGTTCTAGCCACCATTCACTTGCATTGTATGGATCTACAGAGCTGAAATATTCTTCTAAAAATCTTCATTTGTGTTCTGCAGAAGAAAGAAAGTCATACACATCTGGGATTAAAAACTGCATCTCTGCATAGCCTTCTGAAGTATCCCAATGTATGCCCAATATATGTGTGTGAAAATGTGAATATTGGAGCATATCTATGTTCCCAGGGTTCTACGTTCCCCAGTTAAATATTCTGTTAACACACATTAACCCTCCAATTGAGTTAGGGTACAATTTGACCCATTTCAAGTAAAAATATTTAATAAATATCATCCATATAATATTTATTTAATAAATATTAACCCTAACCTAACCCTATAAATCTGGGGAACATAGGACCCTGGGAACATAGGACCATATAGGACCCTGGGAACTGGGGAACATAGGATCCTGGAAACATACGACCCTTTTTCATGTGTTCATTATGTGCTATATAATTCTGTGAAAGATAGGACCCTGGGAACAGAGGACTCTATAGGATCCTGGGAGCTGGGGAACATAGGATCCTGGAAACATACGACCCTTTTTCATGTGTTCATTATGTGCTATATAATTCTGTGAAAGATAGGACCCTGGGAACAGAGGACTCTATAGGATCCTGGGAGCTGGGGAACATAGGACCATATATGACCCTGGGAACTGGGGAACATATGACCGTGGGAACATAGGACCCTATAGGACCCTTGGAACATAGGACCCTTTGTAATGTGTTCTTTATGTGCTGTATAAATCTGGGGAACATAGGAATAACTCCTGTGATTATGCCTGCCTACGTATACTTTCAAATGATCATATTTTTTTATATTTTCTATGCTGTTTTATGTAATGTGTTGGTGTTTATACCGTCTACGGTCAAGCCAAAGACAATTTTCCACATTGTGGATAATAAAGTCATTGAACTGAACTGCACCCTAACCTAACCCTATAAATCTGGGGAACATAGGACCCTATAGAACCCTGGGAACATAGGAACCTATAGGACCCTGGGAACTGGGGAACATAGGACCCTATAGGACCCTGGGAACTGGGGAACATAGGACCCTATAGGACCTTGGGAACTGGGGAACATAGGACCCTATAGGACCTTGGGAACTGGGGAACATAGGACCCTGGAAACACAGGACCATTTGTTATGTGTTCATTAAGTGCCATATACATCTTGGGAAGATAGGACCCTGGGAACATAGGACCCTGGAAACTGGAGAACATAGGACCCTGGGAACTGGGAACATAGGACCCTATATGACCCTGGGAAACATATGACCCTATAGGACACTGGGAACTGGGGAATGTAGGACCCTATAGGACCCTGGGAAATGGGAACATAGGACCCTATAGGACTCTGGGAAATGGGAACATAGGACCCTATAGGACCCTGGGAAATGGGAACATAGAACCCTATAGGACCTTGGGAACTGGGGAACATAGGACCCTATAGGACCTTGGGAACTGGGGAACATAGGATCCTATAGGACCCTGGGAAATGGGAACATAGGACCCTATAGGACCTTGGGAACTGGGGAACATAGGACCCTATAGGACCTTGGGAACTGGGGAACATAGGACCCTGGAAACACAGGACCATTTGTTATGTGTTCATTAAGTGCCATATACATCTTGGGAAGATAGGACCCTGGGAACATAGGACCCTGGAAACTGGAGAACATAGGACCCTGGGAACTGGGAACATAGGACCCTATATGACCCTGGGAAACATATGACCCTATAGGACACTGGGAACTGGGGAATGTAGGACCCTATAGGAGCCTGGGAACTGGGGAACATAGGACCCTTTAGGACCCTGGAAGCAGAGGACCCTTTGTCATGTGTTCATTATGTGCTGTATAAATCTGGGGAACATAGGACACTGGAACATAGGAATAACTCCTGTGATTATGCCTGCATGCATATACTTTCAAATGATCATATTTGTAAATATTTTTTCTATGCTGTTTTATGTGATGTGATGGTGTTTATACTGTCTATGGTGAAGCCAAAGTAAATTTTCCACTTTGTGGATAATAAAGTAATTGAACTAAACTGAATGTTCAAGCAAAGTTCCTGAATGCAGCAATGTGGGATTATGTTTTCTTCAGCATTTTTGTCTAAGGATTGTTTTTGAATGATTATGATTCAGATTTTGCAAACAAAGATGGAGCAATGCCATCTTCTGTATATTGGACACGACAGTGACGCTGGTAACAAATGCAATACTATTGTCTTCTGCCTGTGTTTGTTAGAAAAGGAATTGTACAGTATAGTCAGCCAAATTTATCGCATCATAAACCATGATCATGACTTCTACATGGAGCAGATCGAGCTTATTACATCGTTACTGTCATGTTTAGATGTGTTTTTATTCATGTTTTGATTTCATGTCTTTTTCTTTGATAAGTCTAGTTCCTGTTTCATGTCATGTTGTTCCCTAGTCCTGTGATGTCCTGTTTTCCCTCCATGTTCATGTGTCTTGTTTTCATTGGTTTATTGCTTCATTAGTTTGTCATTGGTTTAGTTTAATTGTCTTGTTATCTTGTTTAGTGTTCTGTTGGATCATTGGTTTATGTTCCCCCATGTCATGTATTTAAGCCCTCATGTTTACCATTGTCCTTTGTCTAGTATTGATGTTTGTAAGTGTAACTATGTTGTTTTTGTTCATGCCATGCCAAGTAAAGTCTAGTCAAGTTCATGTTTAGGTTTAGTTCTCGTTTATTGTTAGGGTTTTTGGTTTCACGTTTATATAAATAGACTGCACTATTGTTCTTTATTCCTTCGTCATAGTCTTCAACCTTGCCAACATTGTTATAGAATACTAGACCTCACAATGGACCCAGCAGTTCAGTTTCTGAGCCTGTCAGGGGAGTCTTACCCTGGAGGATTATGTTGAGGACATTTGTGCCCTAGTCTGTCTGGTGGCTTTTAATGACCTCGCCCTCAAGGACATTTTTCCTCAAGGACTTAATGAGCCCATCTCCTCCTTGATGCCTGGTGGTCACAGTCCCCTCAATCTGGCTGAATATATTGACCGCGCCCTGCAGATCATTGGTTCCATGTTAACTGTGGGGGAGGTTTATACCGAGCCAGAGTTCCATGACATGGCCGCTGCCGAGCCAAATTTTCACGACATGGCCGCCACTGAGCCAGAGTTCCACGACATGGCTCGAGCCAGACTTCCTCGACATGGCCGCCGCCGAGCCAGAGTTCCTCGACATGGCCGCCGCCGAGCCAGAGTTCCTCGACATGGCCGCCGCCAAGCCAGAGTTCCTCGACATGGCCGCCGCCAAGCCAGAGTTTCACGTCATGGCCGCCACTGAGCCAGAGTTCCACGACATGGCCCGAGCCAGACTTCCTCGACATGGCCGCCGCCGAGCCAGAGTTCCTCGACATGGCCGCCGCCAAGCCAGAGTTTCACGTCAAGGCCGCCAAGCCAGAGTTTCACGTCATGGCCTCCAAGCCAGATCTTCACGTCCTGGCCACCAAGCCAGCATCCCACGTCATTGCCAATGCACCCATGCCTGCCATGGCCAACGAACCAGCGCCCATGTCTGCCACAGCCAACGAGCCAACGTTGAATCCTCATCTGTCCCAGAGCCTCCACCGCCAACTTCGGCCTCACGGAGGAGGAGAAGGGATTTTGTCTCTGAGTCTCAGCCTGTGTTCATGATCACAGAGGTCGTTCCAGAGACTCTGTCCATGCCCACAACCACAGAGGTTGCTCCCGAGACTCTGTTCACACCCACAACCACAGAAGTCATTCCCGAGTCTCAGTCCTCACCCCTGACCACAGTGGTCATTCCCGAGTCTCTGTCTATGCCAGAGTCAGCTCCAGGCCATGTAACCGCCATGCCAGAGTCAGTTCCAGGCCATGTCACCGCCACGCCAGAGTCAGCTCCAGGCCATGTCACCGCCATTCCATAGTCAACTCCAGGCCATGTCACCGCCATGCCATAGTCATCTCCAGGCCATGTGACCGCCACACCAGAGTCAGCTCCAGGCCATGTCACAGCCGAACCTCAGACTGCTCCATGCCATGTCACAGCCAAGCCACAGACTGCTCCATGCCATGTCAAAGCCAAGCCCCAGACTGCTCCATGCCATGTCACAGCCAAGCCCCAGACTTCTCCATGCCATGTCACAGCCGAACCTCAGTCTGCTCCATGCCATGTCACAGCCGAACCTCAGTCTGCTCCATGCCATGTCACAGCCGAACCTCAGTCTGCTCCATGCCATGTCACAGCTGAACCTCAGTCTGCTCCATGCCATGTCACAGCCGAACCTCAGTCTGCTCCATGCCATGTGACAGCCAAGCCCCAGATTGCACCATGCCATGTCATAAGCAAGCCTCTGCTCCACGGTCCAGACCCGACTCCGCTCCACAGTCCAGGCCCGCCTCTGTTCCACAGGGGACCTCCATACCTACAACTCCACCTTGGTCCTCAGCTCCATCGGCTCCGCCCCTCAAGCCTCTCATGCTTTGATTTAATGTCTTTTGTTATGATAAGTCTAGTTCCTGTTTCATGTCATGTGGTTCCCTAGTGTCCTGTGATGGCCTGTTTTCCCTCCATGTTCATGTGTCTTGTTTTCATTGGTTTATTTTTTCATTAGTTTGTCATTGGTTTAGTTGAATTGTCTTGTTATCTTGTTTAGTGTTCTGTTGGATCATTGGTTTATGTTCCCCCATGTCATGTATTTAATCGCTCATTTTTACCTTTGTCTAGTATTGATGATTGTAAGTGTACCTTTGTTGTTTTTTCCATGCCAAGTAAAGTCTAGTCTAGTTCAAGTAAAGTTTACGTTTAGTTCTCGTTTATTGTTAGGGTTTTTGGTTTCACGTTGTAAAAAGGCAGGGAAAACTGCTAAAAATAGATAGATTTGCCCCTTGAAGGCCTCTGCGTTGTTCTGTCTTTTCTGAGCACTGAAGTAAAGCAATTATTGTTAATAATTTGCACTTTACGAATTCATCCCGTTATTAATTTTATCTGACTCCAATATTATATTAATCTGACTCCAATTTTATATTGACCTCTAATTTAGATTAAGGCTCTAATTACTTACTGATCATTCTTTTATTTCGATCTTTTATTGATTACTCTGAATCCTCTCCTGTTCATTTACCTTTTGATCAATTTCTAATGAGATTCAAACTGATAGTCTTTAAGTGGCTTCCTCCTACATTAAAGCTTCAGTTATGATATAAATGATTCTTAAAATGGTATTCTCCTGCTCGGTTCCTCCAGAGCAGTTTCTACTATTTTAAAGACCCAGTATTGATATAAATGATTTCAGAGGAATACAGAATAAATCAAAAAGTAACTATTTATTTGCCAGGTAGGATTTAAAACATAAGTTACAGAAACAAGTCAAAGAACATACCTGCCAGTTGAGAAAACTACATGTAATTGCAAAGCATGGGAGATCTGAATGCTGATTCCTATTATTAAAGTTACACACATGGAGGTGTGGGATCATCTGAATACAGAGAATCCTGAGCTCTGGGCCAGCTTTCCTTAAATATCCAGACAGAATACACATTGTGTACCAAATGATATTATTAGGGATGCACCGAAATTTCGGCCGCCGAAAATTTCGGCCGAAAATGGCACTTTCAGTTTTCGGCCGAAAGAGAAAAAAGGCCGAAAATATGAGCCGAAAATATATACCTCCTCGCCCCGCCCCTCAGTGCTCAGATTTCAATCTGGATCGATCTAGCCCTTATCACGGCGCTACCAAACAAAGGCTGATCATGTCAGCGGTGTGCAAATTCTTCAAAGTTTCTGATAAGGACATCACATTTGCGATCTGCAGTGTTTGTTCAGCAGAACTTTCAAGAGATATATACAGAGTACAGCAAGAGATTCTACAGGAAAGCGCCCCGATCCACAGCAGTGCCACAACTAGCGCAGCTACACTACAACTCAGACGTATCTAGCTGAACTACCCGTTGCCAGAAGCGACAATCCCCTTGACTACGGTCGCATAAACAAAGACCGCTTTCCTTTGCTTGCGCGGATTGCGCACAGGTATTTATCTGCCCAAGCACCAGCACAGAGAGTGAGAGACTGTTCAGTGCAGCATCTCATGTTCTTGATGAGCTTTCTGACAGGAGAGACTGACAGAAAGTTTAGCAACTTTTGTTCTTGAAGAGAAACCTGTCACTTGTACTTAAATAGAAAGCGGTCCAATATGATGTGTATAGCAATTACATTACACTTGTTCTTCACTTGAGGATACATCTGTCGTTTACAGTTGAGGTCGGATTTAGTTCAATTACTGCTGTTTTGCACTGTTGTTTTGCACAATAATTTTCACTTAAAATGTACATATGTTTACATAAACAGAACAGAGCACTAATCTATATATATATAATTATATATTATAGTTATATATAGATCAGTGGAATAGAGGCCCTCTGCCATTCTGTGTTCTGCCTTTTTGTTTTAATTAAAATTACTGTTGCATATTTAAACTTTTTGAAAGATGCTAGCTAAGTTCATTACTTGACTCTTGTTTTGCATATAATAGATTTCTAAAACTTTACATTATTTGGATAATTGTTAATAAAATCTGTTAAATTAGATTTTTACAGAACTGAAAGAAGAATAATATTTAATATAGTTTTAATATATTTTTTGTCCAATTTTGGTGTGTTACTTTCAATAAAAGTGTGATTTTATTTTATTGGTTTGTAGTTTTTCAATTCAGATTCATTAAATTCATGAAATTAATGAAAAAGTATCAAATTAATACAATTATACACAATTTTCTTTTTTTTTTAAATGGGTAAAAATGTCGGTTTCTGTTTCGGTTTTCGGCCAAGTGCATCCTGGATTTTCGGTTTCGGCCCAGAATTTTCATTTCGGTGCATCCCTAGATATTATCCTTTGAACAATGACAATTTGGAGGTGAATGGGTTCTTGGCTTCCTGAGGTTTAACCTTCAAGGAGGGGGATAGACCTCCAGAATTATTCAGTATTTGGCAAAGACCTTATAATTTTATTGTCATTAAGTTTTACAATCCTGGGAAAAAGAACACTATACCAGTCGCACTGAGACATGATACCAAACATGGCTAGTTACATTATTTGTATACATCAGATATGATATTTTGTTACATACAGATGTTAGGTGAGTTTGAGGTGAAGGGGAACGGAGGAGGGACAGATGTGGAAGGGCAACAATGAGGTGTGAATTTGCAATCTTTGCTCAGTGGGGTGTGGTGCCTCAGGAAGAGTTGCTAATTGTGAGAAAGTTCATATGTTGATTTTCTCAAGGATCATTCATTTGCTCTTTGCCTTTGAATGCAAACACATTGGCACCCTGCCTTACAATGTTTATGTAAATAAACTGCACTTGGTTCTTCACTCCTTCGTCATTGTCTTCATCCTTGCCTGCATCATTACAGTTACTCACCAAAGAAATACATAATGCATAGCACGGATTGTGACGAAAGACAATAGTATAGTATGCACAAGTGGCTGACATCCAGGACAACCTGTATTTTGGCCGAAATTAATGCATCAGGACGCCCATTATCCCATATTTAAGCAGCAAAATATTTCCCTCCCCCGGTTGACCCGCAAAATGATCAGGGAGGGCGCCTCCCCACCGGCGAACCGTCTTAATCACCTTTTTGTCTATGTATTTTTAATCGCTTTGCACTCTTAATTAATCTACAAACAAATATAGAAAAACGAAGTTTATCCAGTCAGAATTCATTCCTTGATGCTTTATTCCTCTAGGGGCAGTGGTGGCTTGGTGGTCAAGGCTGTGGGATCAAGCCCCAACACTGCCACTATTGGGCCCTTGAGCAAGGCAATTTACCCCATCAGGGGCGCCGTTCCATGGCTGACCCTGCACTCTGACTCCAGCTTAAGGCTCGGTTCAGGCTCAGGATTACTGAGGCCACTGTTGGGCCCTTGAGCAAGGCCCTTAACCCTATATGCTCCAGGGGCGCTGTATCATGGCTGACCCTGCACTCTGACCCCAGCTTAGCTGGGATATGTGAAAACTAATACTCAGTTGTATATATGCAAAAAACTGTGTGTATAATGTGTGACAAAATAAAGGATTCTATTCAATCAAGCAAAGTGTGACAACTGTTTCACAAATTACTTACCCAAAGCGGAAATGAGACTGAGCTCCACCCCGTCAGGCCTTCCGGATTTCCACAGAATCCCTCAACAGTACAAATGAATGAACAGCTAAAGTCAGACTGTAGATTCATCAGCCAATCAGACTGACTTATTTGTTTTTTAGTTCCGACTTTAGGATATGTCCCGGTCCAGGCCTTCTAGCTGTACTTTACTGATGCAATCACATTTTAAGTGATGTCATTTAAAAATCATCACTGATGAGATTGCCATTGACAAAGAGATCCTTATGGATTTACATACACGAGATGTTCTGCATGACTGTGTGATTGTTTCATTAATTAAACAGGAAAGGAACACTGATTTTCACTTCAAGTAAATTGGTAAGTGCATTTGCGTTGTTATAGCAACATTGGGAGTTTTCTAAGTGTTAATTAGGCTGCTTGAGAATTCAGTGTCAGATCAAGTTTTGAAAAGTAGTGCTGCATTCCATTTCAACTCGGATTTACAACTTCCTATTAGGAAAAGTGCAATGAAATGCATCTTGAAGTCAGAATTAAACTAGTAGACTCGTGCAGAAATGCTCAACTCCTGAGATAGATTTTGCGAAATGCAGGGGCATGATGTCACACAAACATGTTGACACTCAGGGAGATATAGAAAGTGATAAACATTCACTTTATTAAGTAATATCAATAAAATGATATTAAAGCTTGATTAATAAACATCTGCAGATACAGGTGAATAAAACATTATAATCTCTTTTGATAATCATACACCTGAAGCCACGGGCGTAATTTCCTATGGGGACAGAGGGGACATGTCCCCCCACTTTTCAAAATCCCGTTCGTTCCCCCCCCCCACTTTCAAATTCGTTTGTTATGATTTTTTTTAACCGCGCGCCGTCATCGCCACGGAGGAGCAGGACCGAGCAGAACACAGACATCCTGCCTGTCTCTGTCAATGCGCGCGTCCGCGTACAGGCTGTACGCGTATGCGCACATTGACAGAGCCAGGCAGGAACGTCTCGTGCACACTCTTAATAGTGTAACTGTAAGCGCACTGAAAGTTCTACTGAGCAGCCGGTATCGCAGTAGTCAGTCATGAAACGCCAGCAACAGGTTTTAATATCTTCATGGATGAAAAAAAAGAAAGGAGATGTGAGTTGGTTGATTCAGTAAATTAGATCAGGTCAGGGTAATTTTTATTTTGTCTACTCCTGTTGATACTAACATTGACTGAGCTAACGTTAACATACATTGTTGCTAGGTAACTTCAAACTGTTAGCTAAACATTTAATGTTGCCTAGCCCTAGAACATTCTGTGTACCATGAAAACGAGTCCACTTTAAACCGCAGCGTTTTCTGTCAGCAATGTATGACAAGCAGACTCTGGCTGCTAGTTTAATGTTATTCTCAACTCAACTCATTATACTCAGATGCAGAACTATTTTTTAAAGTCTTAATAATAAATGTTTTTCTAAACTTGAGCTATTGTTGTTCACTTACGATATTTGTTCATTTAAAATGTAAGTTAATTTAAAAAAAATATCTGCCGACATTCGCAATCCGCAAACAGCCGCTGACTGTCCGACAGTAACAAGGTTGTGCTGTTTAGGATCTCGCCTCATGAGGAGAAATGAAAACAAATGAGCGCAGCTCACACACAGAAATTCAGTGAACATACAGCAGTAAAAATTCATGTAGAGTTTTTATATTTATACAGTTAAGCAACATCACACGACCAAGAGTGTGGAATACCACCATGTGACACCAATTTCATATGACAGTTAAATAAACAAGGAAATAATATTAAGTCACTAACATTTTATACGCTATATTGACTCTCACTGGAACACGTAAAGTGTTTTCATTACTGAATGATTCAGCGTTTTGAACGAATCGGTTGAGTCAAAGATTCAATGACCCATATAAATGCCTAATTCCTGAACAAATCAGCAATTTGAATAAATGACTCACTCATTAAGACGGTCGCCTGCCGCCTCCTACTGATGATTTCGTTTCTTGTTTAAAAATATCATTCTTTCCAATATTTCATATTTGCATATTCAAAAAATATTTAAAACAATCTCATAACATTATTTAATGCAGTTGTAATTTTTCAGTGTAAATTATTAAATTTGACAGCCATATAGTGTCTTATTATTCTAATTTAATTTATTGATCAAATTTAAGAATTTAAAATGAAAGATGAATAATATATTTTAAACGATTAGGGAAAAATGCCCTTTATAAAGGTTAAAATATCATAAATATGCAGATTTAAATATGTCAAAGCTGACTGAACACTGATGAGAGAATAAATTATATTTAAAATAAAAGAAAATCCTATTTTTTGCCTGGACAGTGAATGACCGATTTACTTGTTCGAAAAAAAGTCTTAATGTTGAGCCCTGAGTTAGTCTATATTTTATATAGTATTATGGTTATGTGGCGAGCCTGAGTATAGTTTTACACATCAGCCCAGTCTATTCTGTAGTTATTGATACGCAGAGTCAGGGTTTTTTACACATTAATCTGAAAATAAATGTGGCACACCCAGCTTTTCTGATGTACATCCAGAGACTCTTTTCTGGCTACGCTAGTGGACTCATAACTAAGTCATTTTCATATCAGAGCACAGATGAGGTGGAGCTGCTTCAGAACAGAGAGGGTGAGACAGGGAGAAGCAGCAGCAGCACAACGTTACAGGTAGGTTATGTGCTGTATGAAAGGCCAGGGGATTTTGATTTGTTGGTGATAAAAGGGAAGAAGTGTACATGAAAGTAGTGAATACAGTTTGAATATTATCAAATGAAATGTTCTTCTTGTAGTAGCAGAACATTTGTTCTGAATATTTTTTTAACATGGTCACATCATCACATGGGTGTGGTTTCATATTATTTACCTGCTCACTTGTGTGGTGGGAGAGAAACAAAGAGTCAGGCCCTGATATTTTTCTGTTGACTGTTATAATATAGTTTCAGTTGTGATGAACTTTTGTTTATTTTTATTTGTGCCATGCTTTCATATCAGAGAAAAGATGAGGTGAAGCTGCTTAAAGACAAGGAGGGTGAGACAGGGAGAAGTTGCTCAGAGTTGCAGGTATGTGCTGTGTAAAGGGTCAGATAATTAATTTTAATTATGTCATGTCAGAAACAGGCTAGCACATTTTCATATTTCATAGGAGAGACAGGGAACAGGCGCAGAAGTGCAGGTAGGCAAGCAGGATGCTGAACCCAACCACGCTAACCCGAAGCTCATTGCAGTGCAGCAGCTCACCAACAAAACGCTAAGGTTCCAAGAAAAGTGGTACCGTGAATTTCCTTGGCTCCACTACAGTTCAGGAGTCAATGGAATCCTATGTTTTTTCTGTGCTCAAGCTTTTGGGCATGAAAAATCAAATTTGGCCAAGAATGCAGATCCAACATTTGTCAAAACTGGTTTCCGAAACTGGAAAAAGGCAACTCAAAAATTTACAGAACATGTCCAAAGCAATGCACACAAAGTTGCTATCACTACCCACTGCCAAAAAACAAAACCAGTAGATGTCCAGTTATCTTCAGCCAAAGCTGCACAGCAACAGGAATCAAGACGGTGTCTCATGAAAATTGCAGGCTCTGTACAGCTCTTGGCACGCCAGGGAGCTGCACTTAGGGGCCATGAAGCTGAAGAGGGAAATTTAAAACAGTTACTGAAAGTAAGATGTGAAGATGACCCTGGCTTAGAGAAATGGCTGTCAACAAGAAAACATGATTACACATCCCCCAAAATACAGAATGAATTTTTAAATCTATTTGCAAACAGCATAATTAGGGAAATCATTAGCTCAATTCACATGCTGCCTGTCCTCCAATATTCCATTATTATTGATGGAACACAGGACATTGAAGGAACTGAACAGGAAGCCATATGTGTCAGGTATGTTGACCATGATTTGGTTCTTCACAAGGTCTTCTTGGGGTTTTGCGAAGTCTCATGCACTACTGGGGAAAACCTAGCAAAAGTTGCCACAGATGTGTTGTTGCGCTTGAATCTTCCGCTGTCTGGTCTGCGTGGACAAACATATGATTGAGCAGCGAACATGTCAGGCAACAGAAAGGGAGCACAGGCCAGGATAAGGGAGATGCAGCCACTGGCTTTGTATGTACACTGTGGCGCCCACTGTGCAAATCTGGTCACCCAGGCTGCTTGTACAGCGTCATCACTGACATCTGATGCCCTGGATTGGGTCCACAAGCTTGGCTGTCTGTACAAAATGTCAGGCAAATACAAAACAAAATTTGTGAATATTGCAGCTGCAGCATCTGGGACAGTTAGCAACCTGCAACCCTTGTGTCAAACAAGATGGACGACCAGGACTCCAGCAATCTGGTCTGTGCTACGTCAGTATGAGTCCGTGCTACTCAGCTTAGAGGACATGGCCCAAACAGATGCCTCAAACACTGGTGTGACAGCAAGAGGGCTGCTGGAGAGGTTTGGAAATGGTACCACAGTTTTAGGGCTCATGATGGCCACTGAAGTAATCCAAGAGTTGGAGTGCCTAAATTGCACACTGCAGATGCGAACAGAAACAGTGTCTGGTATGCTCTCTGCAGCAGATTGTGTAAGGACCACCCTGAGGGCAAAGAGAACTGAGGAGAAGTTCCAGGAGATATACAGCCACGCAACAGAGATGATTACCAAGCTAAATATTGAGCCCATAACCATGCCCCACATCCGCCGTCCACCAAAACGCTTCATTGGTAATGTCACTACTGCACACACACCTACAACCCCAGAAGAACACTACAGAGCTTGTTTCTTCAAGGTGCTGGATTCTGTGTACATCCAGCTGAAGGAGAGGTTTGATCAGGGTAGTCTGAAAACACTGACGAAGTTGGAGAAAGCCCTCCTAACTGGGGATGTCGACAGTGCTGTGGTGGACCAGTATCCTGAATTAAACGAAAGGTCACTGAAAGTGCAGCTGAATATGTTTAAGCTCCAATACTCATACACAACCACTTCAGAGGCCACTACTATTCTGAGGAATCAGTTGCCTGAAGTCCGTGGACTTTTCAACCAAGTTGAAGCACTTATTCGACTACTTATGGTTGTTCCTACTGCCTCTGCGGAAGCAGAGAGGAGCTTCAGTGCTCTGAGGAGGTTGAAGACCTGGCTGAGAAGCACAATGTTGCAGATTCGCATTAACAATGTAGCAGTCTGTCACATTCACAAAGAAATGCTGGATAAAGTCAGCAAGGAAAACATTTGCCAGGAGTTTATCATGGCGAATGAGTACAGGAAGCATGTGTTTGGTTTTTTCATGTGAGAAGAGGAGAAAGGACAGTATAGAAGGGTGGATAGTTAGTATATGGAGAGATGGGATTGAATTGATAGATGGAGGACACTAAAAAAATGTCTTTATATTAAAGTTAAATGTTTGTTTTTATGTTTGTGAGATTGTGTTTCAATTTTGCATCTTGTGTACCTGCGGTTTGGTGGATGTGTCTCTGACTAATGTCAGATTAAACGGTTAGTTTGAAATAAAAGTTTGTTATGTGAAAATGTTTGACTTTATAAAATGATTCTCTCAAGTCTTGGCTATTAAACAATAAATAAGGTAAGACATATTTTTCTTATATATAGTTTAGTAGCCTATTATTCTTTTTGGCAAAATGTATCATTATAAACAACTTTATATCCATTACCTGGATTTTGTATCGCCATAGTCCCTAAATGTAGCCTATATGTAAATGGAGGAAATGGGATTCAAATCGAAAACATTTTTCGATCGAGAAAATCATTGTGTCCCCCCCACTTCTCAAACCAAAGTTACACCCTTGCCTGAAGCACAAATGTAGCGCTGCAGCATTGTTTATCAGTTGGGTTGCTAGGAGACATCTCTAATGAGAGTCAAACCCCTGCTAATCTAACGGGAGTGTTGCAGTTCTGAATATCGGGGAATGAAATGCATTTATGGTCGGAGATATCAAGCAGGAATATCCCACATCCAACTTGAACAGAATGCAGCATAACCGTGTACCCTTACGAAATGAAATTTATTACAAGACACATTTAAATCGCAAATATTATTAGATTGATTTATTCAGGAGTTATAGACCTTCTTGGTAGATTCATATGAAAAATTATGATTTTTGAATGTCTGTTCAGGAGACGTTCACAAACCAGTCATGCTGCAGTTCAAATTAGGTTTGCTTGAGCATTAATTGTAATTTCAAGTTCTGACATGTCAATTGGTATTATTATTTAGCTGTGAGATAATGTATGACGCACAAAGGCATACGGTGTCTTATGAAACTGTGCTAGCATGAATTACACTGAAGGACTATAGACTTTTAATGCACAGCCCGCAGTTGCTGCATATTCTTTCTAACCAATTGTGTAATTTGAGCAAAGGTTTAACAGATAGTGTACAACTTCAGAAAAGAACCCATGAGGAAGTCTGAGAAAGTTTAGTAACTTTACTGGTGATTGTTCTTCTCAATTTTCAGTTCTGAATTCTTTCTTGAAATTTGTAAAACTACAAACAAGACAAGAAAATATGCATGAAAATTATAGGCCTATTCGCTTTTACAACATATTCATTTGAATAATACAGTTTGCTTTGTACATAGTTCTATCATGTTCCTTTTTAGCATTGTTTCAAGCAATATACGTATCAAGAAGTTACATTCAAATGAGTTTAGAATAGAAAAATAGAAATGAACATGTTTGACACGCAACACACAAATCGAATGTACTTACAATACAAATACAATAATAATCTAACATCCTCTTATATGTATATAGAATCACTATTTAACACAAGTACATGTACAGTACTACGAAATCAACCGCGAAAATGAGCTGCATGCATGTTAACTGTTGACTGCATTCACTGAGGGAACTCGAAAAAAACTCAACTGAATAATTATAGTGTCCAGTAGGGGGCGGACTAGAAACACAAATGGGCATGTACAACAGCACAGGCGAACATCCCGTTTTTCCCATTCTACGGGATGTGTATAAGGCGCAAGACCCGTGACGCGCGGAGTTGTCCTGTAGAGCCTTTAAGATCCCTCACTTATGAGGATCCAGTTCTGTTAGGATAGGAGACCGCAAGGCAGCTTACTGGATTTTGGAACAGACCCTATGAATTACACTGCAATGATTTATTATATAATTGTAATGAATAATTTTGTTTAATATCCCAGATCATGGTTCATAATATATAAGGATAGAATTTAATATGTGAATGATTGCTGCAATATAATTTAATAACAAATATATTATTTGAATATGATGTTTTTGGCCTATTGATTCTGTTGCGTTTATGATCACTAGGCTCACTGTTTTTTGCATCAGGCAATGCACTGGTGATCAATTTTATATATATTGTAAATTGCGTGTCACAACTTTTCCTCTAGACCGTCACACCACTATTTGTGAAATATCTGTATTTCCTCATATTTAAAATATAAGAGGAAGTATTTCACAGAGGAAGCCTAAATGATTGTAACAAAGCCATTCTTTAATGACAAGCCACATTATTTAATCTGTCAACATAAAACCAAAATTACTTTTGATTTTACTTGTGACCCTATTTACTAAATGCATACAAATGACTGGTCTTTTTGTTCATTCATCAGTGCACATTATTCTGAAAGAAAGAGAATGTCTTTGCAATCTTTAATCAAAATGTAATATCTTGCATCTAGTCTGAAACTACTTTTCTATTCTGCTGATGTCACCATGTTTCAAACAACCAGTTCCCCTTCTGTCGCTCTCTCCACGTTGTGTCAGATAAGTGACACTAGGGGTCTCTCTTGAGTTCCGATATATACCTCTGTTCTATGAAAAAAGGCCAATGAGAAGTTGGCAGACGGTATTTGCATATCCCGCCCCCGGACATACGGGCATTGAAGCGGGCGAATACGGGAGTTCATTCAGAAAATTTCTTCGGAGCCAATGGTCATGCATGCAGTCTGCTGCGAGTCACACACCAGTTCCTGTTTAATCCTCTGACGCTCTGCATGCTGTTGGATCTGACGGCGCATAACAGCGGCTTTCTCCTTCCTTGCACGGCTGTGCATTTGTTGCCCCTGGGCGCTTCGACAGGGCAGACAACTCGAAAGAGTTATTCTAAAAGAGTAATTTCGCTCTAAAAAGAGCAAAACACAGCGGCGTTGAACGTCCTTCTCAGGATGCGTCTTTTTAAAGTTTAGAGGCGTGGCTTTCACTGCCCAACCCGTCACGCTGGCTGCACCGGACCATTCGACTCGGTTACGCAATTCAGTTAGCCAGGCCTCGCCGCTTGGGTTGATGCATATGAGACCACCTCAGCACTGGCCTCAGACTCGAGTCCCGAGACGAGCATGGCGCCGCGGCACGCACTGTGTGAGAATCACCACCGCCTGCCGCCAAACCTTCAAACCCTGGACAGACCTCTGCTTTCTATGGGCAGGAGTACCCTTGCAGCAGGTGTCCCGACGCGTCCTGGTCACAACCGATGCCTCCAAACTGGGTTGGGGCACCGTGTGCAATGGGCACGCAGCCGCAGGCCGTTGGAACAGGGCCCCGCTGCGTTGGCACATCAACTGCCTAGAACTGCTGGCTGTTTTCTTTGCCCTGAGGAAGTTTCTCCCGTTAATTCGAGACAAACATGTCCTAGTCAGGTCAGACAGCACCACAGTGGTAGCCTACATAAATCGCTTAGGTGGAGTACGCTCCCACCACATGTCACAGCTCGCCCGTTGTCTCCTCCTTTGGAACCAGCAGCGACTCGAAGTCACTGCGCGCCACTCACATCCCCAGGCAACCTCAATGTGATAGCGGACGCGCTGTCACGACAACGCTTGCCCAGCGGGTAGTGGAGGCTTCACCCCCAGTTGGTCCAGCTGATCTGGGACTGGTTCGGCAAGGCCCAGGTAGACCTGTTTGCCTCCCAAGAATCCTCCCACTGCCCGCTCTGGTATGCCCGGACAGGGGCTCCCCTCGGGGCAGACGCTTTGTCACACAGCTGGCCCGCGGGCCTTCTTGCACAGGTGCTGTGCAAGGTCAGGGAGGATGAGGAGCAAGCCCCCTATTGGCCCACTCGGACTTGGTTCTCGGACCTCACGCTTCTCACGACAGCCCCTCCCTGGCGAATCCCCCTGAGGAAGGACCTTCTTTCTCAGGGACGGGGCACGCTCTGGCACCCGCATCCAGACCTCTGGAACCTCCACGTCTGGCCCTTGGATGGGATGTGGAAGATCTAGCCGGTCTACCATCGACCGTCGTAGATACTATCAACCAAGCCAGAGCCCCATCTACCAGGCATCTTTACACCCTAAAGTGGCGCCTATTCGCAAATTGGTGTTCTTCCTGGGCTGAAGACCCACAGAGGTGCGTGGTTAGGTCAGTGCTCGAAGACCGCAGGGTCTTCTCCCCCTGAAAGAATAGGGAACGGGGTAAGACCCCCTTCCCTTAATGCATGTAATGGCCCCAGCTGTAGTTGCTCTATGCGAGAAACATAGAGAGAAAAGAGGCCCAGCCAGGCTTGGCCCGTTCCCAGGTTGGCAAGCATCACCTTGTTCTCTTCACTAGGGTAACCAGAAGGGTTCTGATGACTTTAATGGGGCATTGGGGAAGGGTACGTACAGCCTGATACAGCTGGTCGCCTTTGCACGTAAGAATACCTGCCCGCTCCTGTATCAGCAGTTCACGTACACGGCTCAGTGCATGGCATGACTGAAGTGGGACCCCTAGTGTTGCTTCTCCAACACAACGTGGAGAGAGCGACAGAAGGGGAACATCTAGGTTACGTATGTAACCTCCATTCCCCGTATGGAGGGAACGAAACGTTGTGTCTTCCCCGCCATGTCACTGAGCCGAGCCACTGTTGTGGCCGGACCATTTCCGGCTCCTCAGAAAAATCCTGAATGAACTCCTGTATTCGCCCCGCTTAAATGCTGTATGTCCGGGGGCGGGATATGCAAATACCGTCTGCCAACTTCTCATTGGCCTTTTTTCATAGAACAGAGGTATATATCGCCGCTCAAGAGAGACCCCTAGTGTCGCTTCTCCGACACAACGTCTCGTTCCCTCCATCGGGGAACGGAGGTTACATACGTAACCTAGACGTTTTCCACAATCCTCAAACTCACCATTCTGACACTGTTCTAGTATGGAATGGCCACTTTTTATGATACAATCAAATCCTGATGGATCAAATATTTCACTTGGAAACATGTCACATTATGGAAATAAAATGGGTAGAGAACAATGTGTCATGTTACAATTAATAAATCAAAATAAAAAAAGCTTTCCAAAGTACTGGTTCATAGCCATTAGCTTTTCATTTGTAAATGTATCAGTATAGAGTGCAGGAGTCTTGTCCTGGGAGTAAAAATCCTATGAATGTTTTCTTCACAAACCTACCATGAGCTCTGAGGTAGTTAATCGATGGAATGTGCTTCCATTGAAGCCATCAGTCCATGTTATTTCAACTTCATCTTCTCAGAAGTTGGTTAATAGTAGAATTCCTGGTCAAGAATTACACTACCCATGATCCTGAGGGGGAAATCCACCAATCAGAGAACTGCGGGCAACATAGCACGCCAAAAGAGCTCTTCAGTGACCGCCCACTCCCATGACACATGGTGAATGATGCAGCTGAGGAAAAAAAATCCTATGGGTTTGGGACAATATCTGGGTGGGTAAATGGTGACAGAATGATAATTTTTGGGTAAGCTATATCTAGTTTTGTGTGTCCTACTGGTTTAGACAGGGCGAAGGATGTCTGCGTATGTTCAGAAAAGATTGAAAGTCTGAGATGGGAATTTGAGCCACTTGTCAAACTGAGCTGGTTTTACTGATAAAACACACACACACACACACACACACACACACACACACACACACACACACACACACACACACACACACACACACACACACACACACACACACACACACACTTGTTGTGTTTCCATGTTTTATGGGGACTTTCCATAGACATAATGGTGTTTATACTGTACAAACTTTATATTCTATCCCCTAAACCTAACCCTACCCCTAAACCTAACCCTCACAGAAAACTTTCTGCATTTTTACATTTTCAAAAAACATCATTTAATATGATTTATAAGCTGTTTTCCTCATGGGGACCGACAAAATGTCCCCACAAGGTAAAAATTTTCGGGTTTTACTATCCTTATGGGGACATTTGGTCCCCACAAAGTGATAAATACACGCTACACACACACACACACACACACACACATCCAGAATCATGTAAGAAGGTTCATTAGATTAGAGCCACAGTCCTTCTACAACACTCCTACTTCTCTTATTACGATTTCACAGTTTTGATTTTACACACCACCAATTCCCAATTCCACTTTCTCAAACATCACAAAGCCAAACTGCCATCACTGTCCATCAATTTTTGGTCCTAGAGCGTATCATAGAAGGAAATGCTGCATGTGTGGTTGTCTGGTTTAGTGGTAAATGTTGAGTAAATCCTCTGTGTTGCCTTGCAGTTGTTGAAACTATAAGGGTGGTGAAGCAAAGAGAATGAAGTGAAGAAATCTCTTCACATCTGCAATCTCATCAATTGCCTTAATTCAACTAAATACTGAACATATATCTACTAATTAACGGTGTGGCTTTTTTTAGTCCATTTTCAATGGATACAGATGTTTTGAATGCTGAGTGACAGATGACTGATATAATTCTGATATACACAGAATGTGATTTAAAATGCAATTTAAAGGTGATATCACATTTTAGAAAGGAGAGGGTGAGGCAAATTGAACGGCTAAGCCTGGCGGAAGTTCCAGAATGGCTAAAATCACTTTATTCAGTTATTGGGCAATGTTAATGATCTCAAAATGGACAAAATCCTCCAATTTATCAACCTGACCAATACAGAGTGCAAAACTAACCACCCATTTTTTTAGCAGCTTGTTTCTTTAAGTATTTTCCCAATTCATGTTCTCCATAGTGTTTTTAAGTAATTCTTCAATATGAAATTCAAAGCAATAAACCAAAGAGATTAATCATGGCATGATAACATTTGATTCAAAGCAAAACATTTATGTGAAAATCAGAAAAAACAGACAAGATGTGAGTAGGTTCAGGATTATGGGTTCTGTTGATCTTTACTGGGTATGTAGCTAATAAACACAATATATATATATATATATATATAGATAGATATATATATTAAATGAATTTGAAATCACACTTCAGCTTAGAGCTCGTGGACATGCAGTTCCATCATATTACTCAATGGAGAAAATATATGGGATATTTACTTCTGGAACCCTCCTGTTGCGCTCTGTCGGTCTATCACTAGTAAACCATATGCAGTAAATGGGATGTATATAATACACTCAAGGAGACTATAGTCAGACTTTTATTCATCCTCTTATCTGTCCTTCCTTATTGATTTTTCTCATTCACTTGTTCCTCCCTACATTTCCCCCTCTCCCGCTGTCATTAGTTACCATGGAGATGTTTTCTCTGCGTTATTGTTGGGAGGGAGGTGGGGTGTATTATTCATGAATAGTAGGAAGGGGGATTTGGGGACAGATAGAGGAGGAGGAGTAGTGTCAGTGGATGAGAGCCGGGGCCAGAGATCATGGTCCTAGTTTTCTCTCTGACTTATAAGATGTATTTTATTTTATTGTGTGAAGGGGGCTGTGAGGAAACTGGGAGTGTACGGAGAGCTAAGCTGGTGAGTTTTATTCATTTGCTGTATTTATGATATGTTTGTAATGGGCTGTTATAATAAGGTTAACAAAACGCAGCTTATGCATTACACACATTGGAAGAGCTGCATGAGTAAGCACTAGTACTAGTATTAAAGCGTGTTGAAATATACATGCTCATCATTCATGTTTTATTGAGAGATTTGTGCTGGGCTGTTTTAAAATTGGATCATTTTTTTTTTACCCTTTTTTCAGGAGGTTTTGTTATGTTTTAGATTTATGTTTATGTAAATCTAGATATGAATCCTTCTGGTCTGGATGCTGATTCATCAATACAGTGTTCCAGTTGTGCTATAATACATGAAACACCTGTTCATATTGCAGCTACTGTGATATCACTGCACAGCACCCATAGAGATCAACTATTAACCTTGGGATAGTTCTATAACTCTTTTCAATTCTCTCATCATTTATTCACCCTCATGCCATCTCAGATGTGTGTGACTTACTTTCTTCTGCTGAACTCAAATGAAGATTTTTAGAAGAATATTTAATCTCTGTAGATCCATACAATGCAAGTGAATGGTGGCCAGAACTTTGAAGCTCTAAAAAGCACATAAAGGCATCGTAAAAGTAACCAATATGGTTTAATCTGAGTCTTCTGAAGCAATTCAATCAGTTTTGAGTGAGAACAGACCAAAATATAACTCTGGCCATTGCATTCTCTAGACACGATCGTGATTTCCAGCTCGATTACACTTCCTAGTGCCTGACGCATGTGCAGAGCTCTGGATGGCACTACAGGAAGTGGAATTGTGCTTGAAATTGTGAAACTGCGTACTGAAACTGAGTATATCCTACTCTATTTGATACAGGATGCACTTCTCAGCCAGTAAATTGTTCTTTAATCTACTTGTCTGAAACTACTTTTCTTGTCAGCTGACGTAACCATGTTTCAAACAACCAGTTTTCCACAATCCTCAAACTCACATCTTTTGGTTTTGGACTTGCCTACATACTTGTCTTACGTATTTCCAGTATTTGGCCACAGTAGATGTGAAGACTCTCGTCTGTGTGTATGACTTTCAATTGCACGTTGGGTCACTCGTCATTGGTTGTGGTTGTGACAGCTGTTTTTGTACTTGCACTTGGAAGACTGATTGATGTTGGTGGTGGTGACTGTTATATCTTACATAAAAGAAAGACAATTCATTTATCACTACACTTCTGGTTGTTGGAACCGCATTGTGTTGTTGAAAATATGTAACGAGAGTAAAATAAATAGAACTTGATTGTATTTGCTCACAGTCAAAAGAATATACTGAGCACTTGACTGTGTACGAGACGACCTGGAATGTGGAAAAAAGAAGTCGTGTTACACCCGAGCCTTAAAGGGGTCATGACAGGCCTTTTTTAAAATGTTCCTTGAGGTTCATATTAGGGATGCTGGGTATTTTTTGATGGTTAGATTACCATCTGAGAAAACGCACCTTCTTTGCGCTCGTGCTGCTCTGTCCATTGACCCGTATCCGAGTCATACAGAGTGTATTTGACATGATACACCAGATACTTCAGATGGGTCGCTAGACTTAAAAATCAGATGTACCGTAGTTCAAATGCATACCAACCCATATAATTGAGAACCAACAGATATACTCCAAGTCTAGATAAACGTTTTAATGCAAAGTGGAACTTGACGATAGATTTGAATATGACTGATAAATGCACCCCATTTGTAACCTAATGCCCCCCTCTCTACTAATTTTCTCTCAGCACCCCCTGGCATCCTTTGACCATCCTGTTGAGAACCCCTGTGTTAACGGTTACCGAACATGCAATGTTTTTCACAAAACTTTTGTGAAACACACAATATGTCTAGTGTAGTCTGATCCATCCATCCATCCATCCATCGTCAACCGCTTATACTGTGTACAGGGTCGCGGGGGGCTGGAGCCTATCCCAGCTAACATTGGGCGAAAGGCAGGGGACACCCTGGACAGGTCGCCAGTCCATCGCAGGGCCACACATAGACAGTAGTGTAGTCTGATTCCCAAGCAAAATTGTCTTATAAGCCGGTTCTTTTTAGTGAATCTAAACCACATAGCGTGGCCTGTGTTGTGTGGTCCCCAAATGAATGACTCTTAGTTGTGAATTATAAAACACTTTCCAACTCGAAATGAAATAGAACTGTGTAACACAGTTAAAGAATGGGCAAGGAGGAGGCGAGAACCGGCTTGTCAACATAAATAATATTTTAATGAGAAACTTAAACTCAAAACCACATAAACAAACACACATGACGGACATGTCCGTAATTCTCTCTCTCTCGAACCATCGTCACCGGCCGCCTTTATCCCTCGCGCGCCTCATCAGGCTGATTGGGGACGGTAGCGATATTCCGACCGGCCCGCCCCCTCCGCTCCACACTCCTCCCGGCGTTATCTCAGGCCGGGTGCCACCGGCATGGCGTACACCCCTATCCCTGGGGCGGGGTGTATCTTCGATCCAGCGTGGTCATCCCGCCTTCCTCGCCCTGGGAGGAGACAGGAAGGAAGACAACAACAACAAAACAAAATAGGTGCGGGAAAAGGCCAACACGGTGCGACAGGGAGAGAGAGAGAGAGAGAAAAAGCTCACTCACCGGTTCTCTGATGTACCGTCGCGTGGTCCTCGAACACTCCTCCACACTCAGGCGGACGACAGCGGCTCCAACACCGGGCGAACCGAGTGAAACCGCCGACCCCCAGCGGGTAGAGCAGCGCCTCCGCTTTTCTGGCGGCAAATGGGGACACTCCTCCGCCCCTGGCAGCGGCTCTACCGCTCGGGCGGTCGGAGAGTTTCTTCCCTCCTCCCTCGCGGACGGCGGTCTTCCCTCGACCCCTCCGCGTCTCTGGGGACGGCAGGGCACTCCTCCGCCCCAGCAGCGGCTCCCTCGCTCCAGGCGGTCGGGGTATCCAGTCCCCACTTGCCCTCGGGACGACGGCCGTACCCCGCATCCGGGCGGTCGGGCTACTCCGTCACCCGGCAGATGGCAGCGGCGCTCCCCTGGGTGGACGGCAGTGTCGAGGACTCTCCTTCCGGGAAGGAGGCATCCCTCCTCCTTCCCGGGTTTCGGCACCAATGTAACACAGTTAAAGAATGGGCAAGGAGGAGGCGAGAACCGGCTTGTCAACATAAATTATATTTTAATGAGAAACTTAAACTCAAAACCACATAAACAAACACACATGACGGACATGTCCGTAATTCTCTCTCTCTCGAACCATCGTCACCGGCCGCCTTTATCCCTCGCGCGCCTCATCAGGCTGATTGGGGACCGGGCGCGCGATATTCCGACCGGCCCCGCCCCCCTCCGCTCCACAAACTGTTACTGTATTATTTGATGTTGCACTGGAGGCTTGTGAGAGTTCAATCAGGCACTGCATTTACTGAATGTGTAGATACACATGAGTTTTGTTGTTATCAGTGGGATCTAATAAATTAATAAATGAATGAATGACATATCTTAAAAAAAAATGTGTTTAATATATAGGAAGGATCAATTATTGGATCGCTTGTATGCCTCTAAAAGTATGTGTAAACACACCTTTTACAACAATTATATTACATTTACATTTGATTTGTTATATCTGCTTTGTCAAGAAGACACATTGAAGGAATATTCCGGGTTCAATACAGGTTAAGCTCAATCAACAGGCATAATTTTGATTACCACAAAAATTAATTTTGACTCGTCCCTCCTTTTCTTTAAAATACACTTACAATGGAAGTGAATGAGGAAAATGTTTAGAGGTTTAAAGTCAGAAATGTGAAGCTTATAATTTTATAAACGCATCCACAGTATCCACATTGTTAATTTAAATACGTTTTTGTACACAGCAGGTAATTGTGAACAGTCATGCCACTATTTTCCCATTTTTCTTTAGGTAAAAGCACACATCATGTTAACTGGACATATAAAACAACATTCAAACATGACATTTACAGGAAAGCAGGGATAGGGAGTATGTGTGTGTGTGTGTGTGTGTATGTGTGTATGTGTAAGGGCCCAGTGGACTACTGGTGTGTTTATCAGAGAGGTGTAGCCAGGACACACACACACACACACACACACACACACACACACACACACACACACACACACACACACACACACACACACGCACACACACACACACACACACACACACACACACACACGCACACACACACACACACACACACACACACACACACACAGTGAAGACAGCAGGTTGACAGATGGGAGATTCTGGTGCTATATCTCTCATCATCTCACTGCCGACCCATTTCCTATTCTACACATGGAGTGTGTGTGACAGTGACAGTGAGATGAGTTTGGTGGGTTGATGTTCTAATTCCATGCCTCACATTAAGAGAAATACGCACTACACACACACACACACATGCTTAATTATCACAATATAATTTCTTTATAATTTTTCATGATACAAACAAGCAAACACACATTTGAGGCAGATGAAGGTCAGAATTAGTGGTCGACCGATATGGGATTTTGTATGGCTTATGCTGATATCCAGAGAGCAGGGTGGCCGATAGGCAGATATATCACACTATTTAATATAGTAAATAACTTAAACATAAACATATAATTGTTAAATATATATATATATATATATATATATATATATTATAAACTGTTATTTAGCACTATATATACTCAATTTTACACAAAACTTGAACGTGTTTTATTGTGTTTTATGATAGATAGCAGTTTCTTCTGATTTCTGTTTAGTCATCACATTTAAGTAAATTATTTGCACATGAAATTGTAAATATATTAGGAAGAAGGAAAGGATAGGCCGATACAATACATGCTTTATAAATAAATGAGCGCTCCACAGGACGCTGGATCCGCTCAAGTTTTGTGAGGTTTGATTATTACATCTGTTTAAACGAGATATGCTCGTTAAACATAAACGAAAGGAAAAATACTCATAGCTCATTGTGCACACATATTTTGTATTATATGAGACTGTTATTTATGGATATTTTTTAGTATTGATGGATTATAAGTAGATTTATAATAAAAATATATCTTGCTTCATCTGACATCTTGGATTTATTTTTCACCAAGCTCATCATGGTACATTCTTGGATCACCTACCAGGGTATGGTTACATAAGATGACACCTCAGAATTTGTCGTAAATTAGATATCATAGGTGGCAGCAAAATTAAGTTGCACACCATTTGGAACAGCCTTTATGTCGGAAGCAGTGTTAAAGTGTTACCTCCAGAGGAAGTTCTCAAGGTTTTGGAAAAAACCCTGCGTCTCTCCTCTTCTCTATCTCCAGCAGACTCGCCTCTTCAGAAATGTGCCTTTGGAGATTTGTGGTTCGTTTCAAAGCACTGCAGTTGTTCATGCTTGGTGGTGGTGATCATGTCAGGGATATCTTGTCGCTGGGCTTTATTAGTGGGATATGTACTTTGGGAAGGTGATGTCTAACACAGGCTGGAAAGCTTTGCGTGTCAGTGCTTGACTCATACTACAGTCAGAGCCCCCTCGATGAAGTGGCTAAATGCCTTGAAATGGTGAGTGTTTGCCAGTCCATTTTGTTGTTTGTTTGTTCTCTCTCCATCATATTTCACCGGTGGAGTCCGTGAGCGGTCCGTGATTGTGGTAATGGGTTTCTCACATGCTCCACCTGTCTTCCTCTGATTGCACGCCCTATTTTATCACGGAGGATTCCTTGGGTTATCTACCCACGTGCCTGGGAACTTGTGTCTTGGCCGTTGCTTTGCATCTCACCTATCTTCAACAGATCTTTCCGAACTTCCACTACAACACTTACCGATGAACACACTCCCCTCACCCTCCTGGCTTTATTATTGTGAGCTCAACCAAGCTAGTGCTGAGCGCTTTTTGTGTTTAACAAAAGACTGACATTTATCTCCTTTACTCTTGGGTCATGTCTTCTTGCAGTCTGACACAATGATTTTTAACTACAGAACTGATATAGTGCACTGTGGTACAACTGCAGGTCACTGTAGTACTACTGCAGTTCAGTGAAGTATATCAGTATTGTACTAGTATAACTGCAGTACGTTCCAAAATAATAGCAGTTCAGAGTAATACAATTTCAAATCAATGCAGTAGAGCTGTAGTTTGTGTGGTTTACCTGCAGTTCAGTGCAGATATACAGCTGTTCTGCAGTATAAATGGAGCAGCAACTGCAAATTCAGTTTTCACATTGAGCATAACTACATTTCTAAAGTATCTAAACTAGGGCTGTCGAAATTAAAGCATGTGATCAATTTACAACGTTCGATGCATGCATTTTTCTAAACACTGGTTGCAATGGGATGGAATCTTTGCAATGTAACCGGTCCGTCTTACTGGACTACTCAGATAAAGTATCATTATGTGGAGAGTATTAGCGCTAAAGGCAAAACAAAGCCCTATTCGGATGGTCGATGTTACTCAGGGTGAAGTCTGTAAAAGAAAACACTTGCCTGTTGACAATTCATTCACAGTAGAAGAATGAGTGAGTTCAACCTAAACTGGAAATGTGCATTTGTTTAGAAATTTGTATTACAGTTTAGTCAACTGGTCAGTAATTTCTGCCACTAGTCAATGCATAGGTTGGCGCCTACTTGTCGAGGATCACATAACTAGTTCCGATTCAGTTGCGCTTGTTCCATATTGTTACAGCAAGAGTAAAATTCCTCAGTCAAAACTGTGTTCTATGTATTTTGTGTAAATACATTTTCAAATATAGGCTATGCAGATATATTTGTAATTATGCTACAGTGTAAACAAAGTGAACACGGTGCACTTTGCTCATGCTTTCATTTCCCACACGCTGAGATGAAAGCGCATTATCAGTTGCATGCATGCATTCTCTTTCACTCTCTCTCTTGCACGCAAACACATGCCCATTGTGTATAGGGGCCATGGTTTGTTCCTGGCAGGCAGCAGATACCCTAAACCCACCCTAATCCTAACCATATGGAGCCTGTAAGGCAGAGTAGCCTGCCAGGTACAACAGATGGCACCTTTCTACCATTGCTGCAAACACACACATGTGCGTACGTAGAGAGAGAAAAGCTGCACATATATACCTTACATTTCAGCGTAACTAGGGCGCCGCCATTATCAGCCTTGAATGTGGACCTCTTCCAGTAAAAGCCAGCTCCAGCCATTTCAGCGATACAAAAATACTACTTTATGCTGCTTTATTTTGCAGGCTTGCAATATACATGATCATATTATTATCCTTCATTATTATTTTCATAAACACCGTGGTTTGTAGCATATACAGTTTTACCGTTTATTGCATTTTGCTATCACACGCTGTTGCACTGGCACTCGGACAGAATGAATGAGAGATCAGGAGCTGAAGTGCTCACCTCCGTCTGTCACTGCTACCGCAAACTTGGATACAACCAGGAGATGTTTCCAACATTTCAACACATGCACATTACCATACATCTTGACAAATAGTAACCATACAACACTTGGCAGAGGTCAAAAAACAGTAGGTAATTCGTCCAGGAATTTTCTCGAGGGTGTTGGGAGAAAAACACAGACATTTTGGGTTTGGATGACAATAAACTCACGTACTAGCCCTTTTTTTAATCATTTGTATGTCAGTAAATTGCTTAATGCTAATATCTTGCATTCTGTTTGCATTCAAGGAATGTAGGGAAGTACAGCAAATATGTTTAATAAGTGTAGAGAACAACAGTAGAACTGCAGTACAAGTGTGGTCATTTGGACGCAGTATTCCTGCAGTTTCGCCAATAACAGCTGTTATTCTTTGTAAGGGTGTGACTGTCAGAGTGGCAAACCACATCCCTTTGGGCAGTTTGACAGTGTGTAAACACCCTTTGGTCATTAGATTTTTGCAAGGCACAAGATGCCTGAGACCCTCTTATCCCCTGTGTGAAGTGTTTGAGGTGGCGAGCTTGAGGGCGCTCTCCTTGCAGACCACAATGTTACTCGCTCTGGATTCCTTGAAGCATGTGGGAGACCTTCAAATTTCTTGTCTGGAATTTGGGCCTGGCTTGCCGAAGGCTGCACTTAAACATAGGTGCGGTTATGTGCCTTAAGTTTTCCCCACGCCCTTTATAGCTGTTTATATGCCCACGATGACTCATGCATAAGGGGTGGAGCATTAAGCACCATCTGCATGTAGAGTGGCATGATTGTAAAGTTAAAGGCAGAAATATGAAACTTTTAATTTCATAAAAGCACTTGCATTAATTCTTTTGTTAAAACTTGTGGACTAAATTTTAAGGTTAATTTTAGGGTTTATAGCATTACATTGTCATGGCAACAAAGTTGTAAATTTATATATCACTTTGTACAGAAACGTTTAGTGTGTGATTTTATGACAGTAAAATCATGTTAACACACATATTGTTTATGTCTTGTGTCTATACTTCTGAATCAGTGAGTATTTTAATGTTTACAGATTAAACCCCATTGACTTCCATTAAAGAAGTCCATAAGTGTCTCACTGGAACACACATTTGTGCTTTTAAAGAAAAGGAGGGACGGGTCAACATTTGTTTTGTGGTAATCAACAGTATGTCACAAATGCTTTCCACTGAGCTCCTCTTGAACCTGGAATATGCATTTAAATCATGAATTATGTATTATAAATATTAACTTATGCAACACTGTCTGAACTGCACTGACGAAATTTGCTAAATACTGGAATCGTACCATTTTAAATCTGTTATACTGCTGTACTTTTTTGTAATGTTATACCACACAACCCATATATAGATTTAGGAGCATCCCTGAAGCCTAAGCATTCAGCTTTCTTAAAACATGTATAGTAATTATTCATTCAAAGAGGAATTCATTAGAGTTAAAGGCTTTTTCATTCTCATGAGTAAAAGCAATTATCACTTCGGTCAGTCCTTTTCTTTGCAGTTTAAAGAAATACAATTAGACTGCTCTCCGTATATATATATATATATATAAAAACTTTGGATTGCCACTGAGGAATTGGAATACATTTTTCCTATTGAAAAGCTTGTTAGCAAAACATTCACACCAAAACAATTGGGCTTGGTCTGAATAAGGCTTCAACCTCATCCTTTTCTCGGTTCATTATTTTTTTCCATTTACTGTAAAGTTCACATGAAATGGCGCACACGTTTTACTTAACAAAAAATCTTAAAGTGACTTTTTGCAAGAGCAACTGAAATTACAACAAGAAAAAAATGTAGGGTGGGAATTGATTTTATCCTTGGAGAAGTGGTTGGATGGTGAAAAGTGATCTCTATGTCAGGTGGTTGAAAAAGATAAGGGTTTGATGACGTCTGCTGACAAGGGAAGTCTCTTCAAAGTTATTCCATTAAGATGAAAGATAACCAAGACAAGCTTTTGTTCCTTTAGAATTGCGTGCACTTGTGAATTGTACACAATAAGATGAGGAATGTATATTATGAAAGTAAATAGTGTCAGTTTTAACACACACACACACACACACAACACACACACACACACACACACACACACACACTGCTGCGTCTGAACAGGTTTGACAGCTGCAGGTCTCTACCACTAAAAACAGCAGGTACAATGCTCACCTGTGACAGGTGTGTGTGTGTGTGTGTGTGTGTGTGTGTGTGTGTGTGTGTGTGTGTGTGTGTGTGTTTTACCTAATCATAAGCCAGCCGGAAGGAGTTTGAAGACACAAACACACATTGAGTCAGTCCTGAGGTGAGGAGCATAAGAACAGGATTACAAACAAACACATCAAGAAAGGTTAGTGCTCTGCAATCACATCTATAGTATTTGTGTTTTTCTGATGTTTAATTGTTCACCTCTTTCTTTGTGAAAATGATGGTGTCATATATATATAAGTCTAACATGAGTTATTGGTGGTCTTAAGTTTCATATTATCAAATTTGTCTCAGATGTTTCTGCTAAAATACTTTGGATCTAAATGAGATAATTGTTGTCATACAGTAATAGTGAATGTGGATAGCATACCTCAGATCATTTGATCCTGGAAGAAAATGATGAGAAATGTTTGATTTCATATTGAGATGTCTGACTTTTGATTGCAAATCAGTGTGAGGTATTGTTGAGATCTCTTCTGAAACTCTAGTGGAGACACACAAGGTTACTGGGGTCTTTCTCAAGAGAAAAACCTACCTAATCTACCAAAGCAAAAGTCACCATTTACTCCTCATTGAAGCTCATAACTGTCAAGGACAAACAATGGAAATAGTATAGAGATCTCTTTTGTGATTTCTTTCCTATAAAAAGTGTGCTTCAGTGACAGAAACTCAAACTTGCAGCCATAATGCAAAAGACAATATTGGGTTACAGTAATAACTATTTGGACTTTCATTTTAACACATTCATTATAGTAAAAATTAACGAAATTGATCATGCTCCCTGACCCTTATGTAAATCCTGCAATAAGAGTCTGTATTTTTCTATCACTGGAGCAATTCAAGCTTGCAGTTCATGTAATGTCATGTTCTTCTGAGGTGTGTCAGCAGGGGGCAGTCAGCGAACCTCAACAAACCTCACAAGCAGCGTAACCACAGAACAGGAGCCGTTCACACAAGATGCGTTCTGACAACTGGACAAAACACAACAAAAGAATGCAGGAATCTCCAGACACCAATTTTCAGAGTTTCAATTACTTTTAAATTGACTCAGCATCCTAAAAACACAGCATTTATTATGCTGAAAACCAGTGAGACGCTCAAAGCATTTGTCTGATGTCACAATGCAACAATAATGCATTATGTTAAATCTGAATATATATACACACACACTAACAGTCAAAAGTTTTGAAACACTTGACTGAAATGTTTCTCGGGATCTTAAAAATCTTTTGGTCTGAATGCGTATGATTAAATGTTTGAAATTAGTTTTGTAGACAAAAATATAATTGTGCCAACATATTCATTTATTTCATTACAAAACTCAAATGTAATAATACAAAAGATTTTGAAATGGATGATTTGGACCAAATAATAAAGAAATCAGCCAGTAAGTGCCCAGCATAGATGGGAACTCCTTCAATACTGTTTAGAAGCATCTCGGTGTGATTCCTCAAGAAGTTGCTTGAGAAAATGTCAAGAGTTCATGTCTGCAAATTCTAGACAAAGTGTGACTACTGTGAAGAAGATCAAATATCACACAGTTTTGATTTATTTTGGACATAATTCCCATAGTTCCATTTATGTTATTCCATAGTTCTGATGACTTTACTATTATTCTAAAATTTTAAAATAAAGAATGAGTAAGTGACCCCAAACTTTTGACCAGTAGTGTGTGACTATCACACTATATATATATATATATATATATATATATATATATATATATATATATATATATATATACAGGATAGATAGATAGATAGATAGATAGATAGATAGATAGATAGATAGATAGATAGATAGATAGATAGATAGATAGATAGATAGATGATTGATTTAATTTTGAAATTGTATGTACTGTCTTCATTTGTCATTAAGACTGTCCAAACACATTTGAAAATGCTCATGAAAATGTTGAATCATTCATGGCGATCCTGTGTGTGAGCATTATGGTTGATCGTCTTACAGCTGAAGTTATCATTGTCTCTGTATTGATTGTCCAATCGATGGCTGCGGTCTCTTGTGATGAAGGTCGAGTCTTTCCTGGATTTTTGGTCGTTAGAGCATTAGAGTGTGAGGAATAATGAGACATCGCTGTAATTCGATTTTGTAAAATGTCCACATACGGCTTTATTTTTGTGGTTTTTATTAAAGCAGTGATCTGGGTTAATACAGGTTAAGCTCTATGGACATCACTGCTGTCGATTACCTCAGGAAATGACTACAACTCATCGTTCAGTTTGTGGCTTTAAAGGCAATATGTTATTACCATATCTTTGAACACAAGTCTGCTATTGGCCAACAGTTCACGGCAATCCATTTTGTAATTGAATTTGTCAATCTGTGTAAAGTAGGCTTATTATAGGGGCTTTTCTAAGGACGTGTCTACTGTATGTGCATCTCACTTTTGCTGCATTGCGTCACTGACACGGTCAGTGTTTTTAGGGCGCTTTGTGAAGTTAAACTTAGTTTAAAAAAACACATCTCAAGACTTTTGTATTCAAAGTTCACTACGTCCAGCTGTATTTTAAAGCAAGAACGCATCCTCATCTTGTGTGTCTGCTGTCCCTGAGTGTGGCTGGTTGCCTGTGCAGTTGGAGTTGCACTGACTGCCCCCTGCTGAAAATATAAAAGTGGTACTTCAAATTTGAATTGCTCTGATGTTAGGAATATTTGTTATAATGGTCAGGGGGCATTGTTCTTTTATTTATCCTAATTAATCACACTAAAGTTACACCTTAAATCGAATTCCCTAGTTAAAATGAACACTCTTTTGATGGTATAGCTAAAAACATTATGTGTGTAAACGTGAGACTGATAAATTTGCTTTCTTACCTTATTTGTGCAAATTTACATCCAGACTTTCAACTGCTGTCATGACCAGGTAATGCCAATGAAGCTAGTATACATCCACACAATACACACACTAAAATACCAAGAAGGAACATGACATAAATTTCGCAAAGTTTACATGGAGCAAATTCCACACACAGGAATTACGTTGCTAATGCCAAAACCATTCTAGCAAGTCAGTCCACTGGTGGCCATATTTGTAATGCTCCTGGGAAGCTGTTTCCAGTCATGCCAGTACAGCTCCTATCTACTTGAATGTGGGAAGAAATCGTGAGAAAGAGAACCCTTCTGGGCATGGAGAAGAATTTCAAGCAAAAAAGACTTAGAATATTGATCTGTTTCTCACCCACACCTATCATATCACTTCTGAAGACATGGATTAAAACACTTGTATGGGTTACTTTTATGATGCCTTAATGTGATTTTTGGAGCTTAAACATATTGACACTCATTCACTTGCATTATATGGACCTACAGAGCTGAAATATTATTTTCATTTGAGTTCAGCAGATGAAAGAAGGTTATATGCATCTGGGATGGCATGAGGGTGAGTAAATGATGAGAGAATTTTCATTTTTGGGTGAACCTTTAATTGTAAAACACTCGAAGGAAACATGCATTTGTTTTAATTTATTTTCTACATTGAAATGTTACATTTTAATAGGCTAAAGGTGTGTGTTCAATAGCAAATTACCAATTTTTCAGTGGTATCAAAATTGGTATTCAGAATCGTGAAATGTTACTGGTTGTAATGTTGGTATGGTGACAGCACCACCTGTAAACCTTATTTTTGTTTGTTTTTTCAAACTGATGATTTGAAACTAGTTTCTCTATTAATCAACAATCACTGCTGCTACATGGTAATTAGACAGTGTAAAATGTTTACATGTAGTACATGCTTTTATTTTTTCTCTGTTTTTTGTAGAGTTGTCCCCAACAGTACATCAACTGCAGTCCTCAATAGACTTGCTACAGAAAAGAACGCCCCACCCCATCCCAGGCCATGTCACGCTCAGCTCCCACAGAGGCCACACCCTCACTCTTGAGCCATGCCCAGAAAGCCCACAGCACAGAAACCCCACGGTATTGATTGGATGCATTCCGTTGTTCAACACATTTTTTTGTGACAAATTAAAGATTTGTTTTATCTGTAGTCCACCCAAATATGAAAATTCTGTCATTATTTACTCATCCTCATATTGTTCCAATCCTGTATGGAATCAGAACACCTTAGCAACTAATAATAGCGACATGCTCAAAACCACTTGGAAAACCTTAGCAACCATAAAGCAATGCCGTAGCAACCACCCAAAACACCTTCTAGCAACCATCTAGAACTCCCAAGGAACCTCATTAAAAGCAATAAGAATACCTTGGCAACTGCATAACAACATGCTGCAATCAGAACATCTTAGCAACAGTATAGCAGTGTTTTTTTGTGTTCCAAAGAAAAAGAAAAAAGAGCATATGGGTCTGGAACATCCCAAGGGTGAGTAAATAATGACAGAACATGAATTTTTGGGTGATCTATCCCTTAAATGGTTCTCTTCCTGAATGTACAGCATGTATGTGTGTTTGCAACAAGCACTTGCATGTATATCAGTGTGTTTCATATAGGACAAAACAGGCAGAGGAAGGAAGTGCAGAGTGCTCAGTCTATCTGCTTCCTGAATTCAGCTTAACATATTTCATTACATCATAATGGTATTTCAATTGGTTATAAAGCATTTCTGCGTCTCATCAAATAAACGCTCTACAAATGTTGAAAGCATGTTAAACACTCATGCAGATGCACAATCCATCTTCTTGATTTTGTTGTGTGTGTGTGTGTGTGTGTGTGTTTGTGTGTGTGTTTGTATCTAGCTGTGTAACCACAGCACTTTTTGCATTCTCATCTACACTTCCTGTTCTCAAATCAGGAAGCTGCCTGTTGATTTTGGACACCCGAAGTGTCTACACCTTCCTTTTATTGTTTGTTTGCATTCATTTTGCACCAGTGGATTTGGATTGATCAGTATGGAGGGTGCCTCTCTGGGGTGTGAATGGAGGAAATGCAAGTGGATCATTGCGATGGTGATAAATCTTGTGTGAACGTTTTGTCTGTTTCTGTCAGTGCCCTCTGAGCCTGTGCACCTGCTGCGACTGGGTCACATCTCCACAGAGCCCTTTCCCAAACCCTCCTCCAAAACCCATAGCGAGTGGGTGGCACATCATCGAGAACTTCCAGAACTACAGGTAAGATTCAAGAGTGTTTTAAAACAGTGATGCTGACCAAGTTTATGCATCAGGTCCATTTGAGGATTTGTCTGTGTGTTTGGCACAACTGTTTGTGCCACAGACATGAATGATATCTCAAATCATGTGGCTTGCTGAGGAGAGGTGTGTTGTTATTTTTCTGAGTGACCGGATCTATATTATTCACCTGGCAGACGATACAAATTGTAAAAAAAAAATCTATAGCCTTACAGTACATTAAAGGAGGGAACCAAGCCATATCTAGAGACCAGAATATCAGAGACTCAGGCCAGTTTGAAACAACCTATCAACTACTTACAACACTTAATTAACTGCATAGCAACACCTAAATGACCACCTAGAACACCCCAGGAAACTCAGTGAGACGCGTGCCCTAGCAGCCACCCAGAAACCCCTAGCAACCGTATAGCAACATGCTCAAAACCATTCTGAACACCTTATCAGCTGCATAGCAGTACCCTAGAGACCATATAGAACACCCTAGGATCCTCATTAAAATGCAATTAAGAGCAGTCAGAACAACTGACTAACCGTATAGCAATGTCATAGGAACTACTCAGAACACCTTACCAACTGCATAGCAACACCCTGGAACTATAGAACGCCTAAGAAAGCTCATTGCGATGAAGTAAAAAGCAATCAGAACACCTTAGCAAGTATATAATGCCGTAGCAATTAACAAAAACACCTTACGAAACATTTAACAACCATCTAGAATACCCTAGGCACCTCATTGTGACGCAATAAAGCAATCAAACATTAGCAAGTTATCAATGCCCTAGCAACCACTCAGAGTACCCAAGCAACTGCATAGAAACATGCTGAAAGCTACTCTGAACACATTTGCAACCGCATAGCAATGTCTTAGCCCACCTTATCAACCACATAGCAACACACTAGCGACCATCTAGAAAACCCTATGAACCAATCAGAATATCTGAGCAAACACATTGCAATACCCTATCAACAGATCAAAATACCTTATCAACTGCATAGCAACATCCTAGCAACCATCTAGAACAGGGGTGCCCAATACGTCGATCTCGATCTACCAGTCGATCGCAAAGGCAATGCTGGTAGATCGCACAAAATGTAAATGTGCTTTCGTTTAATTTGAATAAAAATAAATAAAATGTCTTTCCTTCTTTTAGTTTCTGTCTGACTTGAACTTGACGAGTACATTTTGACCAGGAGAGATTTTTGTTTATTCAGTTGCCATGACAACTAGGTTTGCGCCCTCCAAGGGCTTCTGAGAACAGAGCGCGAAATTGCAATGCTAGAAGTGTTTGAGACTAGCTACCAGCAGCTACTGCCCGGATTATGCAAAACTGTCTGTTTCCATTCAGTGCAAGTCATCAGAATAAGGTAAATGCCCTGGCTATTGTAATCTATTGTGCTGTAGGTGTTTTGGGTTTAGTGTTAAAACTGGATGATATCAACATTGAACATTATTTTATTTTTTTTTAATTAATTTGAAGATAAATTCCATGTAGGGATACATGCAGTAGTCCCAACAAGCATTTTATTTAATTTTTTAAATGAAACTGATTTTTTAGTTGGTAGATGTTATTGAGTTGGTCATTTAAAAGCAGATCATCACGCAAAAAAGTGTGGGCAGCCCTGATCTAGAATATCCTAGGGACCTCATTGTAATGCAATAAAAGGCAATAAATAAACCTTAGCAAGTTGTCAATGCCCTAGCAACCACTCAGAGAACCCTAGCAACCGCATAGCAACCTGCTCAAAGCAACTTGGAACATCTTTGCAACCGCATAGCAATGTCCTAACCCACCTTATCAACCACATAGCAACACCTTAGCACTCTTCTAAAACAGCCGAGGAATCAATCAGAATACCCGAGCAACCACATAGCAATGCCCTAGCAACCACTCAGAACACCCTAGCAACCACATAGCAATATGCTCAAAGCCACTCGGAACACCTTTACAAATGCATAGCAACATCCTTGCAACCATCTAGAACAGAACCAGTCAGAACACATTTGCAACCACATAGCAATGCCCTAGTAACCACTCAGAACACACTAGCAACCACATAGCACCAACCTCAAACCCAGTTGGAACATGTTCACAACTGCATAGCAATGCCCTAGCAATGCCCTAGCATTGTGGCAATGAGATTTGCACAGGCAAACACCACTCACATTTTCATCAGAAGATTTTAAATTCTAGTATCTTTGAACTTTTCTATATGTGTAATGCACCATCTATTTAAAAAAAAAATTGTATTACACTGAGACTCTTTTAATAAGATAATAAACATTTTGTGTTGTAATTTATGTAATTTGAGTTATTATTGGATTTTTAATCTTAAGGTTTGTCAACATGGAGTCTCAATCCACTCCAAAATCTGACATAAGCGGTCAGCCTCAGGTCACGGGGTCAACAGCGCAGAATTCTGGGGAGTTATGCTCCATGGATGGGCTTGGATTTAAATCCTCTAATATCTCAGAACTTTTGGCTTTATCCAGCTTAAACTCCTTACAAGTAGACTGCGTGAATGACGTAGGAATTACAGACGATCTTCAAAAAGAGCATACAAATCATAGCAACAGTGTTTTGGAGAATAATCAATGTGATTTAAATGATAACCACAACGATGAGAGCAGTAACCATAGAGACACGGAGCCCGAGGGGCATCTACTCGAGGGCCCCTGTGAGCCTCAGGATCATGAAGGGACAGAACCGAATGGAAAGATCCCCAATCGTGACAGCGGCATCAATAGTCCCTCTTGCGGGACAGAGGGGGAGGCGCTCCCAAACGAGGACCCTATTGAGGAGGAGGACCGGAATGATAGCATTGCCACGGAAACTGAGAGTGTGTCATGTGCCACCACTAGCAACAAACGGGACTCAACACAGGATGAAGACAGTGATTTGGATGAAGGGAGCGGTGAATATCCAGAGAGCCTGGAACTCAAAGTAAGACTATAGATCATTAAAATGTTCTTAATAGAAATTTTATGAAATTGCAGTTGTTGTAAACAAAATGCTAGATAAGGACTACAATGGTTCCCAGACAAATATGCTTGTGGTAGTTATAGTCCTTATTTAGCACCTTGTTAGCAACATACATATTTTAAAAACACAGCAGCTTCAAACCTTTGAGGTATGGCGGTGTGTAATTAGCTGTGGAGCAAAACGTCCAAGTATCTTTAATGTATCCACTCCTGTCTGTCAACTAGAGAACACACTAGCGCATTAGCTGAACCAGCCTGAAAAAATAGAGTTTTCTTTTTTTTTTGCACTATCTGAGATAAAGAATCACAATTTATGATACCAGTGTTGACAGATTTTACTGCTGATTTGAAATATGTTCTTTGATCATAATCTCGACCGGCTGTTTTGGAGATTTCTTTCCACATTCAAGTAGATAAGAGCTGTACTTTTATGCAGCTTGTTTACATAGAACATAGCTCCCAGAGAGCTGTCCAAAGATGGCTGCCGAATGGACTGACTTGCCTTCAAAGGGACTTTGACTCAACTCACAATTGATTCCAGAAGAGTTTGTTGTTTTTAGCATGTTGCTAAGCTAATGTGATTTATAAGTCCCTTTAAGGCAGGTCATGCAAAGGTCATAGTTGTAACACCGCCAGGCAGCTATTTTTTATTGATACAAGCACAGCTTCTGTCTAGTTGAATGGAGATAGACCAGAAGTTCCAAATATTTCGATCAAATAATGAATTTACAATTAGCCAACAATGGTATAATAAACTCTAGCAGAATCATGCAAAAAAATGCTAGTTTTCAAGCTGGTCTGCATTATGTGCATGTACATTCTCAGATAAACTGACAGGCAATGTATCTTTTCTAAACTGTAAGGCCAGACTACAGCCACCATGTTTAACATTACGATTTCTCCTGTTAATATGTATTTGAATGACCCATCTCATCCGTACAGTGTCTCTGGTGATAATTCAATTATACTAAAAATATGCAGCACACACTAATATTGCAAAAAATAGTCAAGTTTTAATTAATTTAAGTTTTAATTTTATCAATGCATTTTATTTATAATCAACAATTTTGTCGTGTCATACAGACACATCCTTCAGCACTGTGTGTGTGTGTGTGTGTGTGTGTGTGTGTGTGTGTGTGTGTGTGTGTGTGTGTGTGTGTGTGTGTGTGTGTGAGAGAGAGAGTGTGTACACTCAAAAAAATATTTTCGCCTATTTTTAAGATGTATCCATTTCAATTGAATAACACATTTCCATCGAATTGAATTGAATAGTCTTGAAGAAAATGTAATTAATAAAACTTGCATTTTGTAAGATTTGTACATTTTGTTTTGTTAAAGATTAGGCAATTCAATTAGATGGAAATTTGTTATTCAATTGAAATGGATACTTGAAAATAGACGAAAATATTTTTTGAGTGTAAAAAGACTGGTTCAAGGGTACATTTAGCTTATGTATGTGTGTGTCCAGGTATTCCCTATGTTTTGGGGACCAAACATTTCAGTAAAACCTAAAATTGTGATGTTGTGGGGACAATCAGTCAGTTCCCACGAAGAAAACAGCTTATAAATCATACTAAATGATGATTTTTGAAAATGTAAAAAATTCAGAGAGTTTTCTGTGAGGGTTAGGTTTAGGGGTTGTGTTGGGTTTAGGGGTTGTGTTTGGTTTAGGGGATGTGTTGGGTTTAGGGGTTGTGTTTGGTTTAGGGGATGTGTTGGGTTTAGGGGTTGTGTTTGGTTTAGGGGATGTGTTGGGTTTAGGGGTTGTGTTGGGTTTAGGGGTTGTGTTTGGTTTAGGGGATGTGTTGGGTTTAGGGGTTGTGTTTGGTTTAGGGGATGTGTTGGGTTTAGGGGATGTGTTGGGTTTAGGGGTTGTGTTTGGTTTAGGGGTTGTGTTGGGTTTAGGGGTTGTGTTGGGTTTAGGGGTTGTGTTTGGTTTAGGGGATGTGTTGGGTTTAGGGGTTGTGTTGGGTTTAGGGGTGGTGTTAGGTTTAGGGGTTGTGTTTGGTTTAGGGGTGGTGTTAGGTTTAGGGGTTGTGTTAGGGTTAGGGGTTGTGTTGGGTTTAGGGGATGTGTTGGGTTTAGGGGTTGTGTTGGGTTTAGGGGATGTGTTGGGTTTAGAGGTTGTGTTTGGTTTAGGGGTTGTGTTAGGTTTAGGGGTTGTGTTGGGTTTAGGGGATGTGTTGGGTTTAGGGGTTGTGTTGGGTTTAGGGGATGTGTTGGGTTTAGTGGTTGTGTTGGGTTTAGGGGATGTGTTGGGTTTAGGGGATGTGTTAGGTTTAGGTGTTGTGTTGGGTTTAGGGGTGGTGTTAGGTTTAGTGGTTGTGTTGGGTTTAGGGGATGTGTTGGGTTTAGAGGTTGTGTTTGGTTTAGGGGTTGTGTTAGGTTTAGTGGTTGTGTTGGGTTTAGGGGATGTGTTGGGTTTAGGGGTTGTGTTGGGTTTAGGGGATGTGTTGGGTTTAGGGGATGTGTTGGGTTTAGTGGTTGTGGTGGGTTTAGGGGATGTGTTGGGTTTAGGGGATGTGTTAGGTTTAGGTGTTGTGTTGGGTTTAGGGGTAGTGTTAGGTTTAGGGGTTGTGTTGGGTTTAGGGGATGTGTTGGGTTTAGTGGTTATGTTGGGTTTAGGGGTTGTGTTTGGTTTAGAGGTTGTGTTGGGTTTAGAGGTTGTGTTTGGTTTAGGGGTTGTGTTAGGTTTAGGGGTTGTGTTGGGTTTAGGGGATGTGTTGGGTTTAGGGGTTGTGTTGGGTTTAGGGGATGTGTTTGGTTTAGGGGATGTGTTGGGTTTAGTGGTTGTGTTGGGTTTAGGGGATGTGTTGGGTTTAGGGGTTGTGTTGGGATTAGGGGATGTGTTAGGTTTAGGGGTTGTGTTTGGTTTAGGGGTTGTGTTGGGTTTAGGGGTTGTGTTGGGTTTAGGGGTTGTGTTCTGTTTAGGGGTTGTGTTGGGTTTAGGGGTTGTGTTGGGTTTAGGGGTTGTGTTAGGTTTAGGGGTTGTGTTCTGTTTAGGGGTTGTGTTCTGTTTAGGGGTTGTGTTGGGTTTAGGGGTTGTGTTGGGTTTAGGGGTTGTGTTAGGTTTAGTGGTTGTTTTGGGTTTAGGGGTTGTGTTGGGTTTAGGGGTTGTGTTGGGTTTAGGGGTCGTGTTGGGTTTAGGGGATGTGTTGGGTTTAGTGGTCGTGTTGGGTTTAGGGGTTGTGTTAGGTTTAGGGGTTGTGTTCTGTTTAGGGGTTGTGTTGGGTTTAGGTGTTGTGTTTGGTTTAGGGGATGTGTTGGGTTTAGGGGTTGTGTTGGGTTTAGTGGTTGTTTTGGGTTTAGGGGATGTGTTTGGTTTAGGGGTTGTGTTGGTTTAGGGGATGTGTTGGGTTTAGGGGATGTGTTGGTTTTAGTGGTTGTGTTGGGTTTAGGGGTTGTGTTGTGTTTAGGGGTTGTGTTGGGTTTAGGGGTTGTGTTGGGTTTAGGGGTTATGTTGGGATTAGGGGTTGTGTTTGGTTTAGGGGTTGTGTTGGGTTTAGGGGATGTGTTGGGTTTAGGGGTTATGTTGGGATTAGGGGTTGTGTTTGGTTTAGGGGTTGTGTTGGGTTTAGGGGATGTGTTGGGTTTAGGGGTTGTGTTGGGTTTAGGGGTTGTGTTGGGTTTAGGGGTTGAATATAAAGTTTGTACAAAATAAAAATCATTATGTCTATGGAAAGTCCTCATAAAACATGGAAACACAACATGTGTGTGTGAGTGTGTGAATATGTGTGTGTTGGTGTGTGTGCATGTGACTGTGTGTGTGTGTGAGCGTGTATTTATCACTTTGTGGGGACCAAATGTCCCCATAAGGATAGTAAAACCCGAAATGTTTCACCTTGTGGGGACATTTTGTCGGTCCCCATGAGGAAAACAGCTTATAAATCATACTAAATTATGTTTTTTGAAAATGTAAAAATGCAGAAAGTTTTCTGTGAGGGTTAGGTTTAGGGGTAGGGTTAGGTTTAGGGGATAGAATATAAAGTTTGTACAGTATAAAAACCATTATGTCTATGGAAAGTCCCCATAAAACATGGAAACACAACATGTGTGTGAGTGTAAGTGTGTGTGTGTGTGTGTGTTTGTGAGTGTGTGTGTGTGAGTTTGTGTGTGTGTGAGTTTGTGTGTGTGTGTGAGTGTGTGTGTGTGTGTGTGAGAGTGAGTGTGCGTGCGTGCGTGCATGTGTGTTCGTGTGAGTGTGTGTGTGTGATGTTCTACAAGAACAACATTAAACTCTCATAATATAGAATATTACATTCAGTATATACGGTTATTTTTATATTTAAGCTGCAGAAACTATTTTAAGAAATAATAATAGGTCTGTAATAGGTATTATTACATATTAGCTAATAATTTATCTATCCAGCCATCCATCTTTAGACCTGTCAATCGCTTAAAATGTTTAATCCAATTCATTACATAATATGCTGATTTGTTAATTGAATGAATCGCAGATAGATAGATAGATGGATAGATATATAGATGGATAGATAGATAGATAGATAGATAGATAGATATGTAGATATGTAGATAGATAGATAGATAGATATGTAGATATGTAGATAGATAGATAGATAGATAGATATGTAGATAGATAGATAGATAGATAGATAGATAGATAGATAGATAGATAGATAGATAGATAGATAGATAGATATTCAATTTTATTTGTATATCGCCTTTCACAACACACATCGTTTCAAAGCAGCTTCACAGAACATCAGCATTAACAGACGACAAAAACTGCAACGTCCATAAAGTCGATTAATCATCATTGTGTAATTTAGACAAAATTTGATTTTAATGGTTTAAAAATAATTAAATGATAATTATATTAACTCTTTCCCTTCCAAACACGGAATTTTCCGGGTTTTATGAAAAAGCTTCCGCCAAACACAGAATTTTCCTGGTATCCGTGTTTTAGGTGGAATACGGTAAGAAAGACCCGCACGCATGTTTTGAA